>NC_043715.1:5666834-5738399 GCF_006229205.1 Suricata suricatta
TCTCTCAAGTTTTGCATCCCTCTCTCTCCCCAACTCTCTCTCCCTCCTCCGCTCCCCCTGGCTCTCCATTAGGTCTCTCTTGTTTTCCTGCTAGACCTATGAGTGCAAACATATGGTTTCTGTCCTTCTCTGCCTGGCTTACTTCACTCAGCATGACACCCTCAAGGTCCATCCACTTTCCTACAAAGGGCCATATGTCATTCCCTCTCCTTGCCATGTAGTACTCCATCGTGGATATATACCACGTCTTCTTGATCCATTCGTCAGGTGATGGACATTCAGGCTCCTTCCATGTTTTGGCTATTGTTGACATTGCTGCTATGAACATTGGGGTCCATGGGCTCCTATGCATCAGCAGTTCTGTCTCTCTTGGGTAAATCCCCAGCAATGCTATTGCTGGGTCATAAGGGAGTTCTATCGATAGTTTTTTGAGGAACCTCCACACTGTTTTCCAGAGCAGCTGCACCAGTGTACATTGCCACCAACAGTGTAAGAGGGTGCCCATCTCTCCACACCCTCTCCAACATCTGTAGTCTCTTGCTTTGTTCATTTTAGCCACTCTGACTGGTGTGAGGTGGTATATTTTAAACTGATGTCCCAGCCAACAGGCTTCCTTCACTGAGCATGCATGCAGGATAGGCCAACAGGCTCCCTTTTCTGGGAGTGAGCTCCTCCCTTTCTGGTTGAGGGCCTCACATCACAGAGATGGGCTGTGGCTCAGACTAGATGAAGCTGGGCGAGGATGATCATGACAGAAGCAGAGCATAGAAGACATGTAAGATTGCACAGGTGATCTCGGAGGTGGTAGCAGTGATGGTGTGATTCTCCTGGTCCCTAGGTTGGGTACACAAGTGAGTATATTACTCTGCTGAGGCTACCATAACAAAATGCCATAGACTGGGTATCTTATACAACAGAAATTTATTTCTCCCAGGTCTAGAGGCTGGGAAGTCCAAGGTCAAAGTGCCAGCTGATTTGGTTTCTGGTGAGAGCGCTCTTCCTGGCTTGCAGACAGCCATCTCACTATGTCCTAACATGGTAGGGGGGGGGGGAGAGAGGCGGAGATAGAGGGAGAGGAAGACAGAGAGGGAAAAGAAGAGGGAGAAGGTGAGGGCAGCACTCTGGTGCTATAAGGACACTACTACCAGATCAGGGCCCTATACTTACGACCTCATTTAACCTTAATTACCTCGCTTCGCTTTGGCTCTATCTCCAAACACAGTCATGCTGAAAGTTAGGGCTTTAACACATGAATTCTGGGGGACACAGTTCAGTCTGTAGCAGCGAAGGGGCCCCAGGCGATATTTATTGAGTAGGGAGAGTAGAAGCATTCTGACATCCTCGGTGATACAAACTGCTCAATCTGCTCACACCAGGTACAACTTCAAACTTCAGCAACCCTTCATAGGAAAATACATTGGGAAGATAAACGCCTGAACTAAGTATCGATATCAGTGATCAAGAGAGTGTTCCAGCCAATTAGACTGAGAAGCTTGAGTTGGCTCTGAGGCCCACCCAGGACAGCGTTACCTGCTCATGCATACATTCTTTTAACCATTCTCCTAACTCTTTGGCCCAAGGAAGTCCTCTAAATGCTGTGAGCACTGCAAAGGGGACAGTTATACTCTAATCCCGAAAGGGGCTATTTCCCTTATTCTGTCCAGCGAGAAGGCAGAGGTCCTTTCCAACAAGTATAAAATAGAGAAGCAAACACCTCCTTTGTAATCCTTTCCCCCTGGCCCTATTCCATTCTCTTCAGCAAACATTGAAAGAAGTGATCAGGTCCACTGCTAGCACTCATTACTCAGATGGGGGGGTGGGGGGTGGGTCTTCTTTCTTCTGTTCCCTGAAATATGAAAGTAAGAGATGATGGGGGTGTTTCTTGTTTCTTTTCTTTTCTTTCTTTACTTTTTTTTTCTTTTTTGGCTTTGTACAAAATACTGGTCCGAACCTGTGCTGTAGTGGTCCAGGTTTTCTGTTATCATATGTACAGCCAGTCAGAAGAGGACTCAAGGAGAGTTATAGAATAGAGCGCTGTTTCCGCTTCTCCAGGGAAAGGGACTGGACCTGGTGAGGTGACAAACTCAGGTGTCTCATTCTCCCTCTGATGCAGCTGCAAGATCTGAGCTCAATCTGAGGCTTAAGTTCCACAGTTATCCTTAACCTAGTATTCTGATACTACCATCTCCCTGCCTCCAGACATTACTCTTGATTTTTTGGTCTTATTTCAATAGTTCTTTTATACATGTAACTTTCACAGGTGTGTGTGTGTGTGTGTGTGTGTGTGTGTGTGTTATTTTTTGTTTTTTATTTTTATTTTTGAGAGAGAGTGCATGTGCATGCAAGCCAGGGAGGGTCAGAGACTGGCAGCGGGGCGGGGGTGGGGGGGCAGGCAAGGGAGGGCAGACAGAAGATCCAAAGCAGGCTCTGCACTGACAGCAGAGAGCTCAATGAGGAGCTCGAATTCACAAACCATGAGATCATGACCTGAGCCAAAGTTGGATGCTCAACTAACTAAGCCACCCAGATGCACCTATACAAGTAACTTTCAGTTATCATAATTGAAAGCCTTAAGTGATTTTTTGAAGAAGAATATAAGTAAAAAGATTATTCTATATATACATACATATGTATATGTATATGTATATAATATGTATTGTACATAATAAAGAATGCTATGTTAATAATAATGATCACTATTTACTGTGCACATGCATGAGCCAGGTCCTCTGCTAGGTGCTTTACACACACCACCTCATTCAACACCCTCACAATCCTGTTCCTTATTGTCAGTAGAGAAAGATTATTCAACAAGAGAGCCTAAGCCTTAACTCTAAGTCAGAACTTCCAGGTCAAGGCCAAGAGGTTAAGTAGAAGTTGATTGCAGAGTGCAGCAAGAGACACTGAGTCCAGGAGCACTCATTGACTTAACAGACACTCAGGATGGCTACAGACACTGGAGGAAGGTGAGAACCAAGTAGCAAGCTGGAGAAAGCTGCTATGGAGATTCAGAATCTTTGGGGGATATAATGCATGGGAATCAAGGAATTCAACAACCATTGATTTAAGTGCCCAATATTCGCTAGGTTCTCTGTCAATGGGATAAAAGGATGCATGAGACACTGTCACATCACTGTTCACCATCTAGATGGGATACAGAAAGCACATGAGAAGACTTCTTAAGGAGAAGGCATCAAAAGGGAGCCTTATTTACCCAAGTTCATAACAGCCAAAAGGTGGATGCAATCCAAGCATTCATTGTTGGTTGAATGGATAAACAAAATGTTGTACATACTTGCAAGAGAACATGATTCATCCATAAAAAGAAAAGAAATTCTGATACATGCTACAACATCAATGAACTTTCAGAAAATGATGTCAAATGAAATAAGTCAGCCTCAAAAAGATGAACACTGTTGGACTCTACTTACATGAGGTACCCAGAGTAGTCAGAGTCATAGAAACAGAAAGTAGATGGTGGTGTCCATGGTCTGTGGGAAGGAGGAAATGGGTAGATGGTGTGCAATGAATACTGGCCTTCAGTTTTATAAGATGAAAAGAGTTCTATGGATGGATGGTGGTCGTGGTAGCACAACAGTGTGAATGCACTTCATGCTCCTGAACTGTACACTGAAAACTAGTTAGGAGGGTAAATTTTACATTATGCATATTTACTACAAGTTTTTAATTAAAAAATTTTATGGGCACCTAGGTGGCTCAGTCAGTTGAGTGTTTGACTTTGGCTCAAGTCATGATCTCTCAGTTTGTGAGTTCAAGCACCGCATCGGGCTCTGTACTGACAGCTCAGAGCCCAAAGCCTGCTTCAGATTTTGTGTCTTCCTCTCTCTCTTCCCCTCCCCTGCTCATTCTCTCTCTCTCTCTCTCTCTCTCTCTCTCTCTCTCTCACTCACTCTCACTCTCGCTCTCATTCTCACTCTGGCTCTCTCTTGCTCTATCTCAAAAATAAATAAAAGACATTAAAAATATTTTTTTAAGTAAGCCTTAGTGATTGTGTTATATTTGAATTTGCTAAAGACAGAACCAGGGAGATATCAATAAAAGTCAAGATGTAGAATGAACACAAGTGTAAGCAAATAGTCAAGAATCAAGAGATCTGAGGGTTCCCAGCAATTACTCAGAACAATACAATCTTGATGCACACAGCAGCTCCAGAGTTGAGACTCTGAGTTTTCTACAGAATCTATTGAGGAGGAAATGGTCCCAGGCTGGGTCTTACTAAAGAAAAGCCAAGCAAAGAGAATATTAGTTTAGAGACAGGGAGTCAAGAGTATCTAGGCTGCCTCATAAGTGGTGGTCACCTGGGAATCATAGGTTCTTGCCCAAATCTTCTTTGTTTCTTTGCACTAACCACCCTAAGGTAAGCAATTTCAGGCCACTCCGAACAAGGTACCATAGCCCACCATACCAGTTAAGAGAGACATAAAAAGGGCATCAGCAGAAAGAGGTCCCCTGCCTCTTCACTCGCAGTTCACAGAAAGGTTCCAATAGCTGCCTAAGTTATTAGGACACACCTCTCAGGGTTATGTGGCCTGTGAACCCTGGTTGGGTTCCCCTGAAAGCCTGAGACAGAGTGGGTGTAGGTAGTTTCTTTTGGAGGCAATCCCAGATGACTGGAGGAAGGAAGGAACCAAGGAAAGTAAGATAGGCAAGGAGGAAAAGGCCAAATGAGGTGCCTAATTGGGGTTCCAGTTATTGGCCAAAGGGGGTCCATTTCCTGGGGGCTCCAGAAATGAACACAGAGTGCCTCCCAGAACTGCCCACCTGAAAGACAAGGGCCCAGGGTGTTCATCCACAGACTCTCGTTTCTGTTGGTTGAGACTGACCTCAGACACATCAGCCTCCTGACATTTCCAGGACCCAAGCAGACTCCGACAGCTCAGAAAGAACCCCAGGGCAGAACACAGAAAGGACCTCTTTGCTTCAGGTATGATGCTGCCAGGAAAATCTGAGCTTCCATAGAACTGTCCTCCACAGCTATGGGTAAAATCAGAAGCAGACAAGAGATATGGGGCACCAAAGGCCCACTGATATGTGGACCTTCAGGGTCCTAAGAAAACTCAAATAAGGGCTACCACTGAAAATTCCATGTGCCTCTTTCCTCTTATGAAATCTGGGCATACTGTGTCCCTCTGCCCATAAACACCTAAGGGTATGGGATTTTCTCACTGTCTTGGTACTTGGCCCCTCCCTTGTGTCCAGATGAGTTCCAAATTATGCAAATTCCATAAAGAGTTAAGAAAATATATTTTTAAACATTCCACAGTAAGAAAGAACAGATTACCTCCCTTAAGCAATTTTAAGAATAAATTTTAAAAGTATAGGAAGGAGATGAATATAATTATTGCTTAATCCTGTAATAATTATGTCTCCAGACCTGCAAAGCTTTTGGAGGGGCCCAGAGTAACACCCCCAGTTCCGACCAAAACCACCCAAACAAACCAGCCCTGGCAGCCTTGGGGGCTATTGCCCAGAGCTCGTGCAGGAGAGAGTCTGCCATGAAGAGTGTAGGTAGCTAAAAGCCTCCAAATGCAAAGTCTTAGGACACACCCCAGTATTCACACTGAGGCCAGTCAACGTCTGCCAGAGCAGCTGCTAGCCAATGACAACACACACAGGGGTGTAAGGGCCCAACAGTCTCTGCCTGAGATGATCCTCCAGTGGGTAATCTCCACTCTGGAGTTCCCCATCTGCACAGTTGAGATGTTCTCAGATTTTTTACTCTACTAGCTGACCCCACCCTCCTTCCTTCCCCCTCTTTCCACAGGTGTCAGAACTTCGCTGTGGTCTGATGACCTGAGAGATGGAATACACTCTGCCCAATCTCTCAAGAAATCCATACGAAAACTGGAAGCAGAAAGTACACATCTCCACACGCCTAGTACAGTGCTCCACCCAGTGGCACAGCCAAACATCTTGTACTCAGACTTGGCGGTGGTCTCCCTAGGTGCTCGGACAGCCAATTATATGTCTTCACATCTCCATTTGCTGCACTATAAAATTGAGAAGACACTTGTTTCACACCAGCTCTCAGGAATTGGGTGAAGAGGAATAAAATACTCCTTGTGGCTGGAAGAAAAGCCATAAATAAATACAGAACTGTGCAGTCAGCTTTCACTTATCGGGGGCAAATGGATGGATGCGTTGGTGCAGATACATAGCCCAGGGCTTCCATGACTGCCAGAGCACCATCCAGACACCAAAAACAGAGACACAGGAGCTAGAGGAGCTGGAGAGAGCCCCAGATAAGCCTCGGGGAGAGTGGCCCTGCTGAGCCAGGCCAACCTGGGCCAGCCCTCTTAATATGTGCTTTTTCAAATGGAAAAAGAGCATACTCACGCTGTGCACAGACATATCGTTTTTAAGCCCATAGAGAGATATATGTTCAAGCTCACTCAAAACTACAGCAGCACAAAATTAAACTAACAATGAGATAGCATTATAAATTCTTATTAGTACAAACTGATTCACAGTATTGGTAGAGGGGTATGGGAAAACTAGGTTGGTGCAAATGTAAATTGTTGACATTTCTCCAGAAGGCAATTTGGTGATTTTTACTAAACTGTAGAGTGCTCAGATGCTTGGACCCAGATACTCTGCTTCTGATACGTCGTGATACAGGTCGATTATATAGATACACCAATGTTCAGGATGGCTGTTGCAGCATAATTTGAAATAGCCAGTCACTGGAAACAAATTAAAAGTCCATCACTAGAAATAAGGTTAAGTAAATTGTACTTAGTATGTGATGATGAGCAGTCAAATAATGTGTAGCTGCGACAGAGAATGAGGAAGATCTAACACGCTGATATGGAATAATCACAAAACAGTTAACAGAAAGACAGAGAAGTATGGCATCATTTGCTTAAAAATAAGTACGTACACCTTTACATATATAAACATATACAAGCATACATATATGCAAATGCTTATCTGTTCAGGGAACATTTTTGGAGAAAACATGTGAAACTGGTTAAAAGTAGCTACTATTCTGAGAAAGAACTTATGATGGGAAAGAATCATACTTTTCACTGCAGAACTGTTTTCACCACGCCTTTATCTTATTCATTTGAGGGAAATACTTCTTAAAATATGTTCTCTCCTTAAAATACTGCTCCTAGTAGCAAAAGTAACCAACGTGTGATTTGAAACTTATACTCCACACAACACCTTCCTATCCATTTATTTAATGTGGGCAAAGAAAAGTGATTTCTACCCTCACTTTTTAAATATGGAAGATGGGGCCAAAGGTAGTTGATGAGTTGCCCGAGATCAATGGAGAGGTCATCTGGAAGTGACCTCTCTTACTTCTACCATCACTCATCTCCGTATCTTCAAGGAAAGCAGTGGTGTGGAAGAAGGACCTTAGTTGCCAGGCTCCAAGTCCTGGGACTTTTTCTTACACATCTCCTTCTGCCTCACAGGGAAGAAAATCAAACAATGAAGCAACAAAGTTGTAAATAAAGGAAAGAAACAAATGTTGGGCAAATACGGAAAAGACAAGGTCACAGAAACCTTCTGGGCTACGTAAAGTGGCATGGGAGGAAGGAGGGAAGCATGAGAGGAAGTCAACCCCAGGCCCTGGGGAGAGGACCCTCCTTCATTCTGCATTCTCTGCTGAAGTCTTCTCTTGTCCTGATCTGAGAAGAAATAGAACTCATGAACCTGTTCCTCTGCCCACTTCTGCCACATCTCCCTCTGCCCACATCTATAGGTAGACACCTCTCCTCCAAGGACAGTCTGCAGGTGCTCCCTGGGGAGTCTTTAGAGGGTTTCTAGGTGCTGTTGGCCACTGAGGATAAGTTACAGAGAAAGAAAATGGGAAAGGTTCTCAATGTGGCTAAAAGAGTAGAGCCTTTACCCATCATCGCCTTGAGGAAATGCTGTGGCCAAGCCCCTAAGATAAGATGACCTTCAGCTGAGCCCCCTGTTGCTGAATGGGCAAATCACTGCATGCACTGGCCCCTCTTCTTTGGAAAAACTTTGAGGCATTGAATTTTTTTTTCAATGTTTATAAAACATCAGCAATGCATGATCCTGGCAGGAAGGGAGGGGAGAGTGTTCACAATTTGACAATCTATTGTTAAGCATAAAGCCTGGTGGTTTTAGCACAAATCCTGCTAAGTCAGTTGAGCGAGAATCCCCCCTGATACCCAATCAAGTTCCTTTTAGTAATTTTCCATCCTCTCCCTCACTCTGCCTGGAAGCTATAAATCCCCTCCTGCACCTGCTGAATTCAACATTGAATTCAATCTCTCTCCCCATTGAATAAAGCCTTCCTTGCCATTTTTAACAAATGTCCAGTGCAATTTCTCTTTAACACCACTCAGAATGTGAACCATGTTCTAGCAGTATCAGCATCACTTGGGACTTTATTAGGAATGTAGAATCTTAGGGCCCACCCAGACCTGCTGAATCAGAATCTCCACTTTAACAAGATCCCCAGGTAATTTGTATGGATGTTAAAGTTCAAGAAGTACTGCTTTTATCAACATGGCCCCAGTTGCTTCAACACTTATGGGCCCTTGATTCTATACTCTCAGGGCATCCCCCTCGTGGGGCCAACCACTCATGCCCAGCTAAGAGGACTCACTGCCTTATGCTTGGCCTCATTTCAGTTCATCCTGTTAACCTCCTCATTCACTCTCCCCTGCGTTCCACTTCCCATGAACTCAGCCTCCAACTTCTGCTCAACCATTCTGCTCTTCTTTTGCACACGTCTGGGGTGGAGGTGATTTGCTGAATACTATGGACAGTGGAAGAAAACAGGATAAGAAGCCCTGACCAAGATCCAAACCTGGGATGGAGTTTAGAATGGCAATTTTGCCTGGGTGGCTTATTTGGTTAAGTGTCCGGCTTTGGCTCGGGTCAAGATCTCATCGCTCATGGGTTCGAGCCCCGCATTGGACTCTGGGCTGACAGCTAGCTCAGAGCCTGGAGCCTGCTTCAGATTCTGTGCCTCCCTCTCTCTCTGACCCTCCCCTTCTCACGCTGTCTCTCTGTGTCTCTCAAAAATAAATAAAAAACATTTTAAAATAATAAAAAAAAAAAAGAATGGCAATCAGACCTTTAATGCTCCCAAGATTAACTTGTTAGTTTATATGCTCAGCCAGTGCCTTTCCCCTACTCTACCTTGAGTTCCCCTTCTGTTATACTATGAGGAGTTAGGACAGGGACACGGGTGTTTGGACTTGTTTTGACAAGCATGTGACATTGATAATGATGTTATCTAATAAACCTAGATAAAGAGGAGAAATCATGCTATTCATTTAGTGCTAAGATGCCAAACAAGCCTGGATTGAGCCAGGACATACTGATATAAGAAAATTACCCATTGTTTATCTGTCTATCTGAAATTCAAATTTAACTGTGTGTCCTATATTTCATCTGGCAACTCTAGCCTAACTCTGTCTGGAACTTTTCAGGGCTCATGAGTGGGATCTATATGTCACAATAAGGTAAGATTATTGGAAGAGATCTCCGGTTAATCTCTACTAACTGGGGACAAGGATTTTATTGGCAGGTTCACCCCTCTTACCAGTCTTCCCATTTCTTAAGTGAATGGGACTTATGGAGAAAGAAGAAAAGAGTCTGGATTTGGAAAGTATTGTGAAATACTACAATAACGAGAGAGGTATTTTAATTCACATGTAACTCTTTCAAAATGCCTTGCTCTAAGCCAATCTTGGGGTGTTTCATTGTCTACTTGGGAGATATCACAAAATCACTTAAGTACTCTAAGATTTGGCAGTTAGACTTCTGATATTTCTTTCTGAGGTTTCTCTTTGAACTCTAAGGAGAAGTCCCCAGGGACAAAATTATATTCCTTCCCTTTTCTACTTCCTACTTCATCACCTGCCCTTCTCCTTTACCTGGTTAAAGAAAATGTCTCTCTCCTCCAGGTCAAGTTATTGGCTTTTACCTCCCTTGGGATTCTATTCCTATTCAATCCTAAACTATAGTTGTACAGTTGTATAGTGATTGTCAAATTTCTATTGTTTAGACTGTGAGCTCCCCAAGGGCAGGGATGTGCAGCCTGGAGGGCCCCGGAGCTGGTCCTGAACAAGAAAGCCCTCCACAAATGTTTTCTGAATGAGTTCTTCGTAGCTTTCTCCTGAGCCTAAGAAGAGACCCCAGCTGGCCTCTGACTCAACTCCACTAGACTGTGATTGGAACTGGAATGAAATGGCATCGGTTTGTTCCAGAAGCCCTGCCAGGCTTCCAGCGACAAATACTACTGACAACACTCTTTGCAGTGCACTCTCAAAAGATTTCTTTGGCCTCTGAATGTACTGGTGCTTTTGAAATGGATGCAAGCCCTTCCAAGCCTGCTGGGTTTCATTTTATAATCCGCTGCAACCATTAATAAGAAGAAAAAAGACTCCCATATGCTACCACTTTAGCCACTTTCTTATTCAGAACTAGGAATGGCCCCCAGGAAGTGGGGCCTCCAACCTCTCAGGCAGGAGAAAAATAAAGACCTTTTCAAACTCTTTATTCAGACTTGTGAAAGCCCAGGATGAGAGTACTCACAATCATGGCCAGCTGAGAGGTTCCAGACCCGTTCAGAATGAGGAGCCCATTGCGCAGAGGCTTCAGTGGAAACCACACAGAAGATACACATTCATCCCTGCTGATGTTCTGAGTCCAGGTGAGACCCCATAGCCCAGTCTTTACTGATCCCTGGATGTATTCCCAAGCTGGTTTATCTGGACCTCATGCCCTCCAAATCCCATGATCCATCATGTCGAGGTGAGTTTTGCTTTGTCCTGCTTCTGAGAAAGGGGCACAGATTAAGCAGTCCTGAGGAAGGAAGGTTTCTACCTATCAGACCCTCCTACCTCCTCTATTCCCAGTGTCTCTCCAAAAATATATTTACACTCACTATCCCAGCATGAAAAAGTAGCATGCTTTTAGTAGTGGACAGAAGCTGACTTGTCTGTCTGTATTCTGATGCCATCAGTCATAGTGCCCTAAACCACTGTCCTAAGAGGTGCACAGTGGCTACCCCCAGCCAATCACAAGCCCCTGCACCCCTGCCAACAGGGACTGATCCAAGCAGAGACTGTGTGACCCCAGGTGGGCTGCCCAGAGCTCTTCCCTGGTACTGATTCACAGACATGACATAAAAACAGGCTCTTTCCTACTGGGGTGGCTGAAGTAGGAGGATGAAATGCTGGGCCTGTAAGGACGGACCTGCCTGCAAAGAGCAGCCAAAGAAAAGAAGATGAGAAATGGAGCGACATACAGGAATCTTTTGTCAAGGTGCCCCAAATCCATTAGTTCATCCCTTGATCTTGAAACTACTCTATCATCCATTCCCTCTTCTACTTAAGCTAGTTGAATTTGGGTTTTGATAGCTTTCAACAAAAGAGTCATGATTAGTATACTCCCTGACCTTTCTTCCAACTGAGATAGACACTCGAGGAAATATGGACCCTCTTAATCAATTCAGGATAAAGAAGTCAGAATAGAAGGAAGAAGAAGGTATGAAAGTACAAACTCTTACACAATTGCTATAGAATATGGCTGTGGCTGGCTGAGGGAAGCTGTTCTAAACCATTCAACAAATAAGAACCCCAATAACCCACAGATAACAACCAGCATCTGTGAGCACCTCTGGCGTGGCCATGGTGAAGCTGACTCTGTTCCCCTACCAAAGCTGATTGATGAGAAATCAGAAAAACTGTCTAAACTGAGCCAAATACCAAGGAAGAGTTGAACTGAAATACCAGGCAGCACTGATGAACTGGGCTGGCATTTTGGGGTGTTGCTGTAGTCCAGATGAAAGCAGGTGAGTTGTCCAAGACCTCTGAGGAGAGAAGGAAGCAGGCATTTCCTTACAGAAAGGCAGAAGGAAGACAAGGGGGAGACTACAGATCCCCTCTTCCCAGAGTCCAGCTACAACCATCCCAATTTATGTCCTGCAACTGATGTAGATGATATTGTCCTGTACCTGCTTAACAAGTCTTCTGCCTTTTCGGACATACTCAATTTGTTGTCTGACCTGATACAGCAGTATCAGGAAATTACTATTTTAACGGTTGGCACCTGAGATTTCATTTTATACTTCATTTCATTTTATTTTACTCTCACACTTTACTCTTTATTTCACCTTACTTTACCTTATTTCGTTTTATTTTATTTTATTATTTGTTTGCTTTTTAGAAGAACTTGTCTTTATTAAGAAACATACTTCTCTAGTCTGCTTTGGATGGAGAAGGTGATTTC
The DNA here is from genome assembly GCF_006229205.1 of Suricata suricatta. Taxonomy (NCBI): domain Eukaryota; kingdom Metazoa; phylum Chordata; class Mammalia; order Carnivora; family Herpestidae; genus Suricata; species Suricata suricatta. Next base: position 5,679,084 of record NC_043715.1, read on the forward strand.
CCAAACCTGCCTTGTAAGGACAAGACATCAAAAGAGAGGTAAACTTTGCTGCAGAAGAAATAATCCAGAGTAATGGATAAGAGAGGGAGGACCAGACATGTCAGGAAGCTTGAGTCTGCAAACGAGGAACACCACTGAGAAGTTCCCTATGGTGGAATGGCCAAGGAAGCTTTAGGAACAGGGTATCATATCTAAACTTCTAATTATTTTGTCTTTGTAAATATCTTCTATATCTTCAATCTTCAATAAAGTCTGACAACACATGTGGGTAGGCAAAAAAAGAAGAAAACAGGCAGAAGAAAACAGTGCCACAGCACAAATCTAAACAGAGGACAGTGGCAGTGATGAGGAGAACAAAGGCAAAAGAAATGAAGATAAAATTAAATGTCCTTACACCTTGCAGCTCATTTACCAAGACTGGAGACAGGGAGAGTATAACTTTTCTTAAGGAACTCACAAGTGCCTTAATGTTAATGCTTTGCTGAAGGCAAAGAGCAATTAGCTTGACAACAACCAGATCTCCAGCATCCCCAAAGTAAGTCTTCTTTAACAGATAAAATGGTTTGGGGAAACTTCCTTTCTCTCTCCCCCCACCCCAACCTAAAAGTGTGTGATCAGGGGCACTTGTGCAGCTCAATCAATTATATATATAAAACTACTAACTTCATAATTTTTTGTAAATCTATTCTAAAATAAAATGGTTATGGGGTGCCTGGGTGGCTCATCAGTTGAGCATCCAACTTTGGCTCAGGTCATGATCGCACAGTTCATGAGTTCGAGCCCCACATCAGGCTTTGTGTGTATAGCTCAAAGCCTGGAGCCTGCTTCAGATTCTGTGTCTCCTTCTGTCTCTGTCTCTGTCTCTCTCCAAAAATACATAAACATTTTAAAAAAATGTTTAAATGTGCAATCAGTCCCTCTTCACAATCCCCTGGACAGCAATGTTTTGCCCAAAGTCTCCTTGCTTTAATAAAAACAACTTTTTGCACCGAAAAATATCTCAAGAATTCTTTCTTGACCATTTGCTCCTGGCCCACATGATGTCAACTGGAGAAGAAAGATCATGATCTCATCCACAACAGAATACTACAGCTAGAAATAGGAAGGTCATCGCCACCCCAAACTTGGTATTCACAGAAATTTTAGAAAGAACATTGGCTTTTTCAGAGGATGTGGGATAGATGTCTTCAGACAATCTTAAACCCCAGGTTTCATAAATAAAATAAAAAATAAAATAAAATAAAATAAAATAAAACTCCAGGTTTCCAAAGCCTTCTGATTATGCATCTGTTTCCCAACCTGAACACTAAACTGTATATTCACACTCCTGTGGACCCACACATTTTAGTTCTTTAAGGACAGGGTCATGTCTAACACATCCCCGTCCCTGCCACAATGTTTGCCATGTATTTTTTAATTGACAATAAACTTTCATATTTTAGAACAGTTTTAGATTTACAGAAAAATTCCAAAAATAGTATGGAGTGTTCCCATAAACCTCACAGCTTTCCTACTATTAAAACCTTCCATTAATATGGCACATTTATCATAATTTATGAACCAACATGTATACATTGTTACTAAAGTCCATACTCTATTCAGATTACCTAATGTCCTTGTACTGTGTCAGGACCCCATCCGGGACACCACAGTACATTTAGTGGCCATGTCTCTTTAGGCTCCTCTGGCCTGTAACACTTTCTCAGAATGTCCTTGCTTTTGATGACTTTGATGGTTTTGAGGAGTTCTATCTAGTCAGGTTTTTTGGGTACAATGTCCCACAAGTGCAATTGGTCTGATCTTTTTCTCATGAATAGACCAGGATTATGGGTTTTGGGGAGGAAGACCCCAGAGGCTAAGTGCCATTATCATCATGTTCCATCAAGTCTACACACAATGCCAGTAATACTGTTGCTTTTGGCTTTAATCATCTGACTGAGGTTGTATTTGTCAGATTTTTCACTGCAAAGTTACTGTCCTCCCATCCCATCTTCTCCATGTTTTATTTTGGGAAGAAGTCACAATACATAGCATACACTATGGGAATCAAGAGTTATGTTCCACATCCTTGAAGGCATATTATCCACATAAATTATTCAGATTTCACTTGCACAGGATATTTCTGTATTCTTTCTCTCCATGTATTTATTTATTTAATCATTTATTTGCATCAGTATGAACACACAGATATTGATTTTATACCTTGGGTTATAATCCAGTACTGTTTTGTTGATCAAATTGTTCTAGCTTTGGCCATTGGAAGCTCCTCCAGTTGGGATTTCTATGTCCCTCTGACATATCCCCATCACTATGAGGGGGGATTGTTTGTTTGCTTAGTACTTTCTTACTTTCTAGCATTACAAAATGCTCCAGGCTCATCTGGTATATTTCCTGCCTTTAGTCTTAGAATATCTGACTTCTGGTGTGGGAGAATGCTAATAAAAACTATGATCTAGGGGCACCTGTGTGGCTCAGCTGGTTAAGCATCTGACCAGCTCAGATCATGATCTCACAGTCCATGAGTTCAAGCCCTGTTTCAGGCTCTGTGCTGACAGCTCAGAGGCTGGAGCCTGCTTTGGATTCAATCTCTCTCTCTCTCTCTCTCTCTCTCTCTCTCTCTCTCTCTCTCTCTCTCTCTTTCTCTCTCTCTCCCTCCCTCCCTCCCTCCCTCCACTCACACTCTGTCCCTGTCTCCCAAAAATGAATAAACATCAAAAAAAATTTTAAGCCATGATCTAGATACCAAACCTGCTCGTTATTACTGGTAAGGAGAGGGCTGCTGCTAGGGGGGTCCCCTCAGATAACCAAACAAGCAAGGAAACACATGTGTAAACACCAACTCAGGTATTCACACATTTCTATAAATATATCTGTATGTGAGTATCCATATCTATATTAGGCTAAACATGAATTCATACTGATATCTCTAATTCACTACCATATAGATCATTCTAGCCTCCTCTTCTTGCTTATCTGTAAACTTCCACTCCAATATCAAGAAACCTGACTCTGACTACCCACCATCCATCTACCTAATTGTTCAATTCCAGTATAGATGTGTAGCATTATCAGAATTGTTAGCCCAGAGTCTCATGAGATCCAACTTTATCAACTAGAATAAAATGCTGATGTGCAGCTACTTTTGCCCTTAGTTTTACAGATTCCACTCATTTCCAAAGTTTCTTAGGTCAGTTCCTTTCTTCCCGACCCTTCCTTCGTTGAAGCTGCTTCGTGTATTTGCCAAACAGTTAGATTGTTTTGTCACAGTCTGCATTACATTCTGGGATTCCTCTTGACTTCCTACATGATTTTAATTTTCATACACTAAGGTTCACTCTCTGTGGTGCAGTTCAATGGGTTTTGACAAATATATAATGTCATTTATCACAATTACAATATTATACAGAATAATTTCATTGTCCTAAAAAATCTCCTATGCTTCACCTACTTAACCTACGCTCCCATCTCCCCACGCTCTTGGCAACCATTTATCTTTTCATTGTCTTTATGGCTTTACTTTTTCCAAAATGTCATATAATTGAAATCAAACAATACATGCCCTTTTTAAACTGGCTTCCTTTGCTTAGCTGTATGCATTTAAGATGGATTCTGGTCTCTTTGTGGCTGTGTAGCTCATTTCATTTTAGCACTGAATAATATTCCACTGAATGGATGCTCCAAGGTCTATCCATTCAACTACAGAAGGATATTTTGGTTGTTTTCAGTTTGGGGCAATTGCGAATAAAGCTGCTATAAAAATTCAGATGCAGGCTTTTGTGCAGACATAGGTTTTCAAATCATTTGGAGAAATAACTAGGAGTGTGTCCCTACAGAAGATGGTAAGACTATGCTTAACTTTGTGAGAAACTGCCAAACCGTCTTCCAAAGTGACAGTCCCATTTTGCATTCTCACCAGAAATAAATGAGGGCTTTTACTTTCTTTCAATTCTTACCAGCAACTGGTACAATCAGGACTTTTTTACTCTTAATTTCTTTCTTGCTTGCTTGTTTTCTTGCTTTCTCTCTCTCTCTTTCCTTCTTTCTTTCTTTCTTTTTCATTTTTGTAGGTATGCAGTGGTATCTCACTGTTCTTTTAATTTGCAGTTCCCTAATGACAAATGATGTTTATCATCTTTGATATGCTTACTTACTATCTTTCTTACTTACACTTTCATATGCTTGCTTAGTGCAGTGATTGTTTAGATTTTTCCCATTTTTTAATTTGGTTGTTTGTTTTCTTATTATTTAGCTTTAAGAATTCTCTGTATATTTTGGCTACAAGTCATTTATCAGATATATATTTTGTATATATTTTATCCCAGTCTGTGGGACTATATCATAGTTCAACATTTCCCTCTACCCAACCCTGCTTCTTCCTCCTCCTTCCATAGGTGCTGATTTCTAATAAATGTCCTGCACACTAAGCTCTACCGCTGTGCCTACTTCTAAAAATGCAACCTGTGACTCATTTACAGAGCAAACTCATTTTCCATGCCACTTCATGAAAGCCATGGTGGGGGGTTCTTTCCTACCAGACCAAACATCCTTGGGACTAGAAGTAGAATAGGAAAGCTTCACAAACAACCTTGAGGCTAGAGGTAGAAAAATAGGAAATAATTTCTCTTGCATTTGGTTATCACTTGAGAGTACTACATTTTAATGCTTGGCTGTAGGGACTGCAAACATTTGTCATGATCACTCAACAGAGATTCCTCCAAGGCTCCTTGTCTATATTCTAGAGTAATGCAGCCACATAAATGGAGATTTTGGAGTCTGATATGGCCTGGCTTCTACTCCTAGACAACAGAAAAATCTAAGTGGGTACATGTTGCAAGCAGAAAGTTTCTTTCAGAAGCAGCACCACAATAGAAAACATCAGACACAAAGACAAAGAGGTAATGTGAGGGGTTACAAAGATGAAACTCAAGTTGGAATCAGAGGATTGTCACTAAAGACTCTAGTTCAGGATCACATGAAACAGAGTATTATCACCTAGAACAGCATTTTGCATATAATAGCAGGTGTTCAATAAGTTATTTGCTGAATTAATTAAAGAACGTTGGTTTGGAACACTGGCTCCTGGCCTCAGCTTTGGACACACATTATATTCCTGAGGGCCAACTATAAAATTGTGGTAGGTTGTGTGTCATTTCCATGCATCCAACTTCTAAGCAATCCATGCATTGATACTTTATTGATTTAACTCCATAAACAAGAACTTCTTTGCATCTATACTTGGTTGGCAGTTTCACAGCAGCACTGCTACCCACATGCATCCCATTTCTGAAGGTAAAACAATGTCTGTGCGATTATATGAATATTTTATTACATTTCTTTTTCCCTACTAGGTTACAAAAATGAGGGGAGAGAAGAACAATGAAAGTGCTGATACCATGATAAGGAGCAGAGGTCTTATTAACGCAATACAATTGAGACAAAGAGAGAAATCATTAGGCCTGCGGAAAGTGGTAAGTCATTAGCCTCAATCAGATGCTCATTGACTTCAAGCTGGTCAACCTTGTGCTATGTTCTGAAGGGAAATAACAAAATGAAAGAACTTGTACAAAATGCATGAATCATTGATGACAATGCCTAAAAGGCAAGGTGTGATTAGAGACGTTAGAATGTTTTTTAGCTCTCTGGTAACAAAACTCACACGTAATCTTATTTGAAGTCTTATACATTTCACTTCCTACAAGTTTTCAAGAAAACATTATGTATAAAACCAAGGGAATGACTAAATTAACATATGGACCTCCACTCTTGCAGAGTTGTGGTATATCTTACATTAGACAGTAAAATTGGTGATTACAATACCAGCTATATTTTGATATACTTGCCATTTTTGTAAGCATAATTAAATCGGCAACTTTGTTAGCCTAATCCCAATAGATGCACTGGATAGGTATAGTCTGAGTAAGGGTGAGGATGGATATATGTACTCAGGCACCCTAGCATACTCCTTTTTCCAGAATGCCATCCATGAGGGCAAGTGTTTAAAAAACAAAAGAGAAGCGATGCCTGGTTGGCTCAGTCAGCTAAGCCTCCAACTTCAGCTCAGGTCATGGTCTCATGGTTTATGAGTTCAACCCCCATGTCAGAGCTCTGTGCTGACAGCTCAGATCCTGCCTGCTTTGGATTTTGTGTCTCCCTCTCTCTGCCCCTCCCCTGCTTGTGCATTCTCTCTCTCTCACTCTAATTCTCACTTTGTTTCTCTCTCCCTCAAAAATAAATAAATACTTTTTAAAAATAAAAATAAGCACAGTAGGAGACAGTCTGAGAGGGACAGTGGGATAGCAGAAACAAAGGTGGGAGGGAAACTCCCAGGGCAAATTCCCAACCCTTTCCTTAATGTTGACCATCTCTTTTACTTCAGAGCTAGATTGCCTGTCTTCCTCTGCTTCTTTCTTACCTCCGGGCTACCATCCCTTCTGTTAAGGCCTAAACACAGCTATCCTAGGATCACTTACATTAAGCAGGACCCTGGCTCCCAACTACCTTATCTGGACAGAGTCAAGCTTGTGAGACGAAGGAAGCTCAAACTTCAGCCTGATCATCTGTCAGATGAAACAGTATCTGAGGACACAATTAGAAGAGGACAAGAGCCTCTTACCACTTCTTAATAAATGAAAAATAGTAAAACTGTAGCCATTTCTACATTTTTTTAATGCTTATTGTTTTATTTTGAGAGAGAGAGAGAGGGAGCATGAGAGGGTGGACAGGGAAGACAGAGAGGGAGAGAGAGAAGCCCACACAAACTCCACCCTGTCATCACAGAGCCCAACACGGGGCGATAAACACAAACCTCGAGATCATGACCTGAGCCAAAATTAAGAGTCAGACGCTTAACTGACTGAGCTAAGCCACACAGGTGCCCCTCAATACTTTCTTAAATACCTAAAACTTGTAATTATATCATAGTATTTCACTGATGCTATGAAAGCATTTTGAAGAATACATAGTAGGCATTTTTCCGTCTGCAAATTTAACATTCATGGTTTTGATGATTTGTGAGAGATCCTGGATGACCATGACACATAGCAATTTGTAGTTTTGCTAAGGCACTAATTTGAATCACCCCCACTGTGAGCTAGTGTTTGGGGAATGGTTCATTTAGGTGGTGAGTGAGCCAGAGCCTGCATTTTGATGTCAGTTTGTTGTTCACTGGTCTTTTTCATAAATCTGAGGTGGTTCTTGAAAGTCTCAGGACAAATGCCAAGGGTCTATTATACAACTCAGTACCATTAGGTATTAGAAGCATAACATGCAAACATGCATATTGCCTCTCATAATGCAAATAAACCTCACTGGGACAATCCTACCTGACTATCAAAGCCACTTGCAGGTACTGGTCAAAACCAAGTAACCCATATCTGTTTTATATTCTGCAAAGTCATTGGGCCTAATGGCAGTAATAGCCTACCATTAATTTGCTTGAATCATGAGAACGGTGAGTATTGTTAAAAATATTCTGTCCACCAGTGTTGAGGACTCATGTGCTTCTCCATCCATGGTCAGTGCTGCCACTGACTCCTCCTCCACCTCCTTCATGCTAACGGCCCCTCGATGTTGTCAGTGACAACACTGACAGTCCCCACTTTTCTGCTCCTCTTACATATAGGGGAGGCCCTATGTGTCCAGTTCTGGCTAAAGAGAGATAAGAGGAAGTATGTGATGAACTTCTGGGAGAATTTTGCTTTCCCATAAAAGGCACAAACATGGCCAATACCATTCCCACCCCCTCTTTCTGCCCTGAATATAGCCGTGAGGTCTAGCATGATCGCAGCTTTCTTCCAACTATGATGATAGGTCATGACATATTTGAGCCACTGAACCAATACTACCAGATTTCCTTGTGTAAAAAAGGAAGAAAGAAATCCCTATTCTCTTTAAGCCTTTGTAAGCCAGAATGCATGTTTCTGAATAAATATAAATATGCCATTCATAAAAAACACAGATTTTCAATAGTGGGTTCTTAAAGACTCTCTGGCCCCATATTCTCAGACTGTAGAAGTGTAAGAGGCTCTTTGAGTAGTAAGCTGAGAATAAGTCCCTCAGACTTATTTATTTTACCCTTCTAGTTGGGGGATAGATTTTCCCTAAGAGTCATCTCTTCAATTTTTGTCACACTTCTTTCACTGGGAACTCATACTCTAGGAGAAATAGACTTTTCTATGCTATGGTTTGTCCTGACATCTCCTTCTATCTGTCTCATCTTTGTTGTCACAGCTCAGTTACTCACGAATTATTTCAGGAAAGAGATGAGTCCTAAGGAAGGCCTGGCAAAGGCTGTTAGTGGTTTTCTGAGTCATACTAGAAAGATTGTGTCAAGGACAGGGGGCAGCCTGAAGATTCAAAAAAGGGAACTTAATGAGTGAGTGTAAAGAAACAGTCCCCCTCCGTAGTTACTATGACAAGTCTATACATGTGCCGTGGAATGTTCAGCCAAGCAAACTTTTTTCTAGGATTACTACCAAGTAGGAAGACATAAAGATGGTGCTTCTGTCCAAAGGGCAATAAAATTCAACCCAATTATACTAACACTCTAAAAGCACCTACCACAGGCCAGATCCTATGAGAGAAACCAGGGATATAAAAAGATGTAAGGTGAAGGCCATGCTCTAGGAAGAGACATGAACTCCTTTGACCAAGAAACGGAGAATTCTCCATTTTCATTTTTTATCCAGATAAGGCTGTAATAACTTCATCTTCCTCCGAGTTCCGATGCCTTTCCATTTACATTACTAAGCCAGATGCTGTTTACTGTACCCCCTGCTAAGGGCACTGGGAGGGAGGAGAGGTAGGTAGCCTCCCTAACTTACCATTCATTCTCAGCCTGTGCCATTTTGCAGGCAAGATGCCCAGCCTGGATGTCAACTTTTTTACAAATAACAATTGAAGCTGTCAGTTATCTTGATGAGCAGCACTCCAGTGAAAGAACAGCATAATTGGGGGATGAAGTGTTAGGGAGCTAATTTTTTTTACCAGCAACAGGAACAAAACATCTTTCTGAGGATAATGTATTTACTGTTCTTATTTGGTATGTAGCACAGAAATTCAAATAATACCAGAGTGAAAGTATTCCTCAACTTTTAGGAGAGACCAAGCATACAATCTCTCTCTCCAAAAAATACAGAAATTCATGGAAACCTACTTCTTTCTTTAAGAGATTTTTTTTGTTTTGGTTTTCTGTGGGTGTATTTATTGTTTGTTTGGTTGTTTGTGGGGTTTTCGCCTAATTTTAAACAGGAAAACCCTGGTGCTTATTTTTCTTGCGTTTTTATATGCTTAAATACAAGGCAGCAGGATTATAAAAAGACCCCAGTGTTTAAACCTCAAGGCAAAGATAATATGAATTTAAATGATCTATGACATTGTCCCCTAACACTCTGGACTGCTCATTATTAAGTAAGCCAAAATGTAATTTCCAGTATCCTTTCCATCCCTCCTAGTCTCTAAATCTAAGACCCCAGCAGCTCCCCCACACCTGACCACCCCTTAATACCCTACTCAAATGCCAAATGCCACTGAAGCCTTCTCTACTTCCCCAAGCAGTGCTAAGGTTTCTTTCCTCCCAGCTCTACCCCTCCTCGGCTCTTCTCTCAGCTGGCCCCTCTCAAGCCATGTTCTAATTGTTACTTATCTTTTTTGTCGTAACTCCAAACAGTGAGGTCCGAAGACACAGGGGCTGTTTGCCCACCTTGTATCCCAGATTCCTGTACAGCTCCGGGCACATAGGACATCATCCTCACTAGTATTTGCCGCACAGGAAAAGGAAAGAATGGATGTGGGAAAAGGACTTTGCTGCGTACTTAGCACTCAGAACACATGAGCTCCAAGGTAGAGCAAGGCAAATGGCTCTGGCTCCTGAGACCCAGCAGAGGACAGCAGAGAGCAAAGGAGCAAAAACTAACTCCCGAGGAGAGAGTTTGCAGGACAAGATTGCCCATGGGAAAGACCATATAGCAGAGACGGGAGGACAACCCCAGGGACCCCAACAATCAGGGACACATCACTGTCAGATGCCCCAGGATGCACAGGTGGGACCCTGAGTCTGGCAGGAACATATGATGAGGCTAGGAAACACAAGAGGCTCCCACAGTGGGCCCAACATAATTTGAGTGGATAGTGTTTGGGGGCACAGGGCTTCATCTGAAGGTCCTCGGCCTCGGCATCATCAGGGAATGTCTCTCAGCAGATCTCAAGGTCTGGGTACTAAAGAAAGAGTTAATGGATGGAGGGTAAACTAAACATCCACACAATTTGGATTACTAATGGGAAGCTAAGACATGGGAGAGAGGAAAGGGTTAGACAGTCCAAAGGCCACTGAGGCAGGAGCTGATCAGGGAGAAAAACCCTGAACAAAAGTCAGCATAGAGAGAAGTCTCCATTGATCAGCTTAAGAATTCCAAGAGCTGACCACCTGAGTGGGAGAGGGTGCCACAGCTGGGTTCTGAAGTTTCCAAGCCTCCCTTTGTCCCTCCTGAAACCCAGACAAGCCACACCTCCCCAGATTCCGCCACTAAACACTAAACTATACCCTCTCTTTAAATTAGTTGCAAAAACCTTCCAAGGGTCCCATTACAACCTGATACAATCATCTGTCCCCTCACTGAACAATGCCTCAGTGTATGTCAAAGCTTGGTTAGCCAGGAGCAGAAAACTTAAAACAAATAAACCCAAGCCCACAATACACATATGCACAGAGCTTTGGTATTGGATTGCGTTTCGCAATTGCACACTACCACAAGCGTGGCCCATGGACTCAAAGCAGCAGCATTAAGCAGGTTGCTAAAATGCAGAATCTCAATCCCCACCCCCCAAGCTACTGAATCAGAATCCACACTTTAACAGAATCCCAGGGTGACTCATATGTCCGTTAAATCTGAGAAGCCCTGTCTACCACCACCCGAGCCCTGCCTATACTTCTGGCCATAGTTGAACCACTCTCCCCCTTGACCACTACGCTCTTGCCGTATCAGTCTTTCTGCTCCTCGAATATGTCGTGTGCATTCCCAGCATAGGGTCTTTCCTCTGTCTGGAGCCAGGGGTGGATTTTCCTGACATTCAGATCTGGACTTAAATGTCAGCTCTTCCCTGAGCATCCAATCCAAGTGAAACACCTGAGCACTCTCAACGACACTTGGCAATGTTACTCATGCGCACAGTGCCATGGTTCTCAACCTGGACAATCAGAGTCACCTGTAGAACTTGTTAAAACACAACTTCGCGGACTACTCCCCCAGAGTTTCTGATTCAATATGTCTCCAGCAGATCTAGGCATTGTGAGAATTCGCATTTCAAACGAGTTTCTATGTCACACTGATGCTGTTAACCTAGGAGCACCCTCTGAGAGTCAGGGGCACTGCCTCACTGTTGGATACTATTTTCCTTGATCACTCTCTTCTGTAGGAGACACCAGAGTGTCCATTCCCCAAGTTTAGAGAGTCTGTATGTTTTCTCCAGTACATGATACACAGGAAGTGCTCTTTAATATTTGTTGAGTAAAGAATGGATTTATTAGTAACCAGTTGTTTTCATTATGAATTTTGCATCTTTTGCATTTGGCTTAATCTAACGTGGCAACAACTTGGCATTCCGTTCTGTGCATACCTGTAATGAGCCATGAGCGATCTGCACACATTGGCTGTAGGTAAACCTAAAAACTGTAAACCACACACGGACAGTTGAGAGCTAACTATATTTTATCTGTATTTATCTGTTACTGACAGTGTATTTTTATGCTTCTGATTGCCTTAGTTCTTCTATTTGAGGATAGAGACTCCATCCAACCCCAACCATACCAAGGAAATAGCCCTTTCTTCTCCACATGAGCACAGTGGTATTCTTCAACTTGAATGCAACATGGAAAGAGGTGAAATAAGCAATTGGATATATTCATACATTCTTTCATACCCTAGCAAAATATCCTCTCCCAAGTCAGAATTAAGTACATCATCATAAGGTTTAACTGATCATTAAGCATACATCTCAATAATGGCCAGGTTCCTTTTATTACTAATAAGATTCTATTTCGCTATCAATCCATTTGAGCTTGCCTCTCTCAGGAGCCTTATCAAGTCACATACTACTGATGGAATGAGCACACTGTCCTGTCTCCTGGTCACCCCTCCATTTGTGGATCACAAGTCCGCAGTGAGAATAGCCACCTTTACGAGTTTACGGGTAATTGCATTTATCTGCTTTGCCTGCCACTAAAACCCTGCTGTAACCACCACCTCCTCCACTTCCTCCCCTTCCTGTTCCGTTTTCCCTGACAGGCCTCCTGCTCATCCCTGACTCTGTGCCCGGGCCCACCCAATCTGGATCTCAGCTTCCCTCACAGATTTGTTTTCATCTTCTTAATGCTAAGGCCCCTCCCTGCACAACAAGAAGCCTGAATCAAAAGACAGGTTTTTAAGCTATGAATCTAGCACTAACCTCACTCCAAAGTTGGTCTTTGTGAGAAGCTCCTAGGGAGGAGAGGGAAGGGGTGTGGGTGGCCTTGTTAATTAGGACAGAGTCTAGGTGTCTGAAGACTAATGTAAGGCACTGTGGCTAAATGTCGAAGTTGAGGAGCCAGCTCATAGAGTGACAAACCCACTCTGTCAGAATGCTGACAGTCAAGGACAGTAATAAATGGGGAGGCTGTGACTGTGTCACAGCCATGCTTCCTAGCACTAATGGCCGGGGCCCACCCTGCAGAGGGCAGACATCCTGAGAGATGAGCCTACTCTGGCTGCACTTGTAAGAGATTATTAAAAGCACTGACATAGATAATAGTGTCTGAAAAGGATACTTCATCACAAGCTAATGTCTGAGACCTGAATGTGATATAATATCCATTTGTTAAAGTTAAGTTAAAAAAATTTTAAAGATCTAGTTTTGCTTTGTATCTATATTAATTACAAAACATACTGGCTCAATTCCGGATTGAAGCAACTTATAATGATTATTATTTTTAAATACACTGTTTCCAGCATAGGAAAAAATACATATATTGGTGAGGGGACCTACAAATGAGTGGTAATTCTGGCCTTTGACTTATAATTCCTTTTCTATCTGAAACCTGTTGGTTCACCTAAAATAAGCACTTGATTAACACTTAGGGTCATTCATTTTTGTCCTTTTTTATACTTGCTACAATCCTATGAAATAGGCAGAGCAGATATTATCAATTACTGTCGCCCCATCTTACAGTTAAGAAATCCAGATTCAGAGAGCTCAAGAGACTTGCCTAAGGTTCCACAGCCATGCAGTGGTGGAGTGAGGATCCCATTTGTGCTGCTCATGGGAAGGCTTTTGAGGAAGAAAACTTTTATCAGGGGATTCAACTGCCAGCCATCAGCACCATGCACTGGCGTCTCCCCTTCATTTCTTCTGCTGGGCAACGCTCTCTGACCCCTCACTACTGACCAGTGAGCCTGGGTTCTGCCTGCTCTCAATCACAAGTCACTCTCAGTTGCTCTAACTCATTCTCTTTACTTACAGGTTCCAGAAAAGATCTTTCTTCCAACCTCAATGGCACTGGCAACTTCAGCTTCCACTGAAAATAATGAGCTCTGCTGGTCTGTGTACAGGGAACAAAATTTTAGATCTTTGTTGAATATTCTCTGTACTGAAATGTTATTACCCTCATTCATTTGTGATGGGATAGTCTTTTCCTTCTCTCCAGCCCAAGCCCAACTTTATCCTCCTTCTAGGGCATGGCCCATGTTAAGCTTGGGTATAAGAAGCAGGATTCAATAATACAACTTAACATGGAAGATGTGACAGAGACTCTATAAGCATCATAGAGAAGAGGGGCTGTGTCAGGAGGAGATCAACACTAGCAATATAAAAAGTCTACTTGTTGGGACCGAAAGCTGCCATCATTGCGCTACCAGCCTCTACGCATTCTAGAGTGGAGCCAAATGGAACTGGATGCTTGAAAAGCTGCTGTAGAGGCCAAGGAAAAGAAATCAATCCCTGGGAAGAGGAGAAAATGGAGGTGGAGAGGTTAGGAATGGAAAGAAGAGAAAGAAAGTGCAACAAGAAGGATCTAGAACTGGATATGTGAGGTAGCCCCACAAGTCAGGTATGAAGAACCTAAAAGCCCTGAAAGTCTGGGAGTTTATAGACACTAAAGATGAAAGGTAAGCCACTCCAAAACCTGTATAAAGACGAAGAATCATTTTGAGTATTCTGAATTCCCAGGTATTATTAGCTGTTTAATAATGGACTGGACCACCATTCACTCCCACAAGTGGAGTTCTAGATCCAGTAAGGCTATAACTATCTGCTAACAGTATAAACTTTGAACCAGATACTGTGACAGGAATGCAAAGATGAATAATTATGCATAGACTTTCCTCAAGAAACACAGTCCCAGGGACTCTGAAGAGAATACCATATACATTTAAATTTTTTAATGAATATCTTACTATTCTCTCAGAAAATTTTCAATAAACATACCAAGGTTTCATCAATTCAATGGGTATCTATGGCTGTTGCAAACAAACCATAAATTAGAAACAAATCATGGCCTTTGAGAACCATGACCTCGGTCCCTTCTGAGCCCTGAATCATAACTAATATTTACGTGGCATCTTTTGCATACCTCGTTTCTTATTTTGTATTCACAATAGTATGAGTATCTAAGAAGTAGATATTACTATTACTCTCCCCATTTCACATAAAAAGCTGAAGGTCAGAAAATTTAATAATCTGAGATCAATTTGTTTTTCCTTTCTCCTGAACAACCAATATAACCCAGCAGGGCACCATTCTCCTTGGAGAGAGCAGCCAACACAAGATATAATGAAATCTTTGTTTTGATCAGTTTAGATAGCCTTCTAATGTTTTGGTTTGGCATTAAGTTACTGAATTTTAGGCAACAGGCCATTCTAGCTGCCAATTAACATCTGTTCAGGGGCACCTGGGTGGCTCAGTCGGTTTAGCATTTGACTTTGGCTCTGGTCATCATCTCACAGTTCGTGAGTTCAAGCCCCATGTAGGTCTCTATACTGACAGCTGGCAGCCTGGACCCTACTTCAGATTCTGTGTCTCCTCTCTCTGCCCCTCCTCCTGTGTCTCAAAAATAAATATTGAAAAAAAATTTTTTTAATCTGTTTACACTGGGGCAACTGTGTGGCTCAGTCAGTTGGGCATCTGACTTCAGATCAGGTCATGATCTTGCAGTCTGTGAGTTCAAGCCCCACATCGGGCTCTGCGCTGACAGTTCAGAGACTGAAGTCTGCTTCAGTTTCTGTCTCTCTCTCTCTCTCCCCCTCCCCCACTCATACTCTGTCTCTCTCTCAAAAATAAAATAAGAACATTTTTAAAAGTTTTAAAAATCTGTTCACACGGAATACTTTTTATTAGTTTAAACAAGCAACAAAACCTCAAATAAGGCACTACTAATATATAAGTAAATTTTAAGAATTTAATGCACAATTGAATTTAGGTATATTTTGAAGAAAAAAATAAACTGAGAACAGAGAGTATGAGACTTTATTGAATACTACATTTTTCTTATAATGTTTGAATTTATTTGTATTTAAGTAAATAAAGATAATTCTAGTAAAAACATGATTTTTCTTGAATTAAAAGTATTTTTTTTAAACTCAAAATGATTCCTATTGATATAACTTACTAATTGTTCAAGAATGTTACCTGTCAGAGCTACTTGGAATATATTCCTAGAACAACACTGACTTGAAGTACTGTAGTAATTTCCATGATTTTTTTTCTAAATCTGCTTTCTAAGGGCATAAAACACTAGAGGCACCTGGGCTCCTGGGATCCAGCCCTGTGTTAGGTTTCGCACTGACAAATGGAACCTGGTTTGGATCCTCTCCCTCCTTCTCTGCCCCTCCCCCACTCAGGCACACTCTCTCTCTTCCACAAAAATAAATGAACATTTAAAAAATTTAAAGCATAAAACAGTGAAAAAATCTGACACCTGTGTACAAAAGAGATGACAGGGAAAAGGAAAAGAACAGTGGGTGTGAAAAAGGAAGAGACAGTAAAATGGGGAAGGAAAAAGAGAAGGCAGAAGTAGTGAGGAAAAGAGAAAAAAGGAAGAAAGGTGGAAAAGAGGAGAGAAGGAAAAAATAGGGGCTCTCACTGTGGTTCTTCGTCTGATCTTGGCCTTTCCTGTCCTCACTACACACACACACACACACACACACACACACACACACTCACAACACCACACACACGCACACACTCACACCACACATGCTCACAACACCACACACACTCACAACATCATACACACACTCACAACACCACACACACACACACATACACACACACACACACACACACACACACCTCTTCTTTGACAGCTGTCTCAGCCCCACACATCTTGCACAGGATGTATAAACTGGCAACATCTTGATGATACGAGCTACTCCTTTCAAGAACACAAAATTATGGCCATAAATACATCAGTTATTTAAAAATTGTGTTAAAATTAAAATTCAGAAGATTCTCGGAAAGGAATCATTTTCAAAAATAATTTCATGAAAATCTGATACTTAAGCTGCTTTCTATATTCAGTAGTCTACTTACTGTATATCTTTGTGGCTTTTTTCTTTAACAAATATCCTTGCTAAGTGGATGGATAGACGGATAATACACAGTTAGAAAGAAAATTCTAAATCATTAAACAGCATAACTGCCATCAGAATGTGCACCCTACCCTATTTCTAGCATGCCTGCCCACTACCCTTCTATCCGGCCCAGCACTGCCTTGGGAATGTGGCTTGCATGCCAAACTTTTTTATCTTTGAGGAATATTTTCATGGGAATATTTTTCTAAAGAAAACAACATAAAATATTTTAGATTGGGGCTGTAATACACACACACACACACACGTACACGTATGGATGTATGTGCATGCACACACGTAGGCATGCCCTTGCACACACTCACACATACACCAATCCCAGGTCTATGGAAATTATACCTATAGCCCCTCCCTTACCAATGTATAAAGGGAAATTTTGAGATTTGGATTCTAGCTTCTGCTTCCTCAATAGAACCATACTATATTCCTGGATGAGCTGTCAAACACTCTGATAACACTGTTTAAAATTCACAATTGGGCATATGTTTCAATTTAATCTGAGGAATAGGAAGGCCCATTCTGGCCAGTGATATGGTGCTTATCTGCTGCCTTCTCCTCAGTTGTCACTGTTTCTGAAATGCCAGTGCTACAGGCAAAGCACTCTGATTAGGACGTCAGGCTGCCTTTGAGCAAACGCTGCCAACTGCCAGCCTGCTCCTGTAAACGGAGGGCCCCTCAGCTCTGGCCCAGGGTTGGGGAGCTGGTGAGGAGTCTCTGACAGATGTAAGAAGCCACTTCGGAGTCCACGCTCCCCTAAACCAGCCTGATCTATTTGGAAATGTAAGCCAGTATCAAAAGATGCCTTTTGTGGAGGAACATATCCAGGCACCCTCAGGGTTTCTAAATTCCCATTTTTCATTATAGATGGGAAAGTATTACTTTATATTCTTAACAGTAAAAAAAAGATAACAAATTAGTAAAAATGTTGTCATTTCTTTTCTCATTTCAATTTGTATTGCATAATTAACATGGGATATATTCATGTTGCAGAAGATTCACACATCCAAAATTACATGATTTAAAACATAAACTATTAAAAAAAAAGAAGTAGAAAAAAAAGAAAAAAAAAAACCTCAGGAGAAACAAACAGTAAGATGACATAAGATATGATCAAAACTGTGATTCTTATAGTGCCAAAGAAAGACTCAATAAAGATTTATTTCCTTTAAAAAAAATAAAAATAAAACATGAACGATCCCTTCTGTACTCCCTTTGTATCATCTTTCCATGGACTTAGGTACGTATATGAACACGTCTTTCCACAAAGGGTATCGGACTTGCTGTCTTCATTCTATCAACACCATCCTAGAGACTGGCCCATGGCTGAATACACAGCTGCGCTTCATTTTTTTTAAGACTAAATTTTCTTATAGATAATGGTTTTAGGTCTACGGTAAAATTTAGAGGCAGGAACACAGATTTCTCATATGGCCCCTGCCTCCACACATGCACAGCCTCCCCTGTTACCAATGTTATGCCCAGATCACAATATCACCCCAAAAGCCAGAGACCACCAGGGAGACCGAGTCACGCATGCAAAAGCAAAGGGCATTTATTATTACGGGCTTAAGCTCGCCGGGCCTAAGCTCAGGCTCACAGACTTCACCAGCACAGTGGGTCCGTGCTGAGAGCCCCGAACAAGGGCTGAGCAGGGTTTTTATGGGGTTTTGGGAAGGGGGAGTTACAGGAAATTGAGACACAGGTACAGTAATCCAATCATTATTGGGTAACAACATTGGCAGCAAATTTAACCATACACATTGTTTAGAGCGTTTGTTACTTTTGGCGGGACCCAATCACAACATTTAGAGTATCTTTGAAATTAACCAATTACAGAGTGGGCTAAGGACCCCCACATAGGGTGTAACTAGCCTTAAGCGATAAGTGATTATCTATTGGCTTCTATCTCTAGGCCTGCCCTTAGGAGTGTTAAGCATTTTATTTTAGCTGGCCGCTTCTGATTGGGTGTTGCTAGGGTGGTCCCTGGTTGAGCAATCTGTGCCCTTTTATTGTCTAATGATTCTGAGAAACCGACATTCAGGCCTCCAAGGTCAGAGGGGAAACTTGAAGCCTGTCATGGAGTCAGTTTGGTCCAGACCTGTGTCCTTTCACCAACACCACTCCCCAGAATGTTCTTTTACCCTGGATGAACCTACATTGAACATCATAACCACCAAAGTCCACAGATTACCTTAATTCATTTCATGTTCCTTCATGTTTTCAGGGATGACTATACATTTAATATCTTTGCTCATATGCCTTACATTTCATAAAGCTTTGGATAGAAGAGATAGATGTATATGGTCCTTCCCTTCTATCCTGATCCAATCTCTTGCAATTTGTAAAATAGAGACACCAAATCACTCATAATCCCTCCAACTTTTACATAGTTTTTTTCTTCTTTTTTCATATACTCCCTTCTGGTCTTTATCCACAGACATACTTTCATGTTGTTATAACCAAAATGTACTTTGAGATTTTACGTTCTTCTTTTCCACTTAATATGCCTTGGACATTTTTCTGTGTATTCTTCATAATTACCACTTTAATGACTACATAATTATAGGTTAAGGTGATCTAGCATCATTTGCTTACTTACCCCCCAATTTTCCATTATTATAGACAAGTGGAAATAAACATTTTGAAACATATACTTTCTTTTCTTCTAATAGACTGTTTCCTTAGGATATAAACCCAGGAATTGAATTATAGGTGAGATGAAAGGAATAGTTTTAAGGTTCTAGATCCATTGTGTCATATTGCATTTCAAAAGGATTTTACCAATGTGCTCTTTTCACTATAATTTTATCAGCACTGGGCACTATTATTTTTGTTTCACTTGGAAGTATAAAAAATTACCTTGTTTTAATGATAGTTTGGTTTTCACTTCTTTAAGGAATAAACAAATTGAATGCTTTCATTTTCTCTTTTTTCTCTTCTATAAATTGCGTTATATCTCATAAATCAAATGAGGTATTAATTTTATTCCTTCCTTATATGTGAATGAGATTTTTTAATATGGTTTATGTATTCATTAAATCCTGCCTCATAATAAATGCAAATACCTCCTTCAATCTATTGAGTTCCTTCTTTTAATAATAATTTTGACTTTTTCATTACCCATAAGTTTTATATTGTGAAGGTGGTAGATTACCAAATGTTTCTTTTGTGATTTTTTTTCCTGTTCAAAATTAAGAAAATTAACATACATACTGTGGGGAATAAGCTTAGGAACTCCCTGAGCCTGCACTGATGGGTTAACAAGGCATACAGAATTAGAAAGCCATAGATGAACGCACCCAAGCTTGAGTAAACAAGATTTGGTAAACGGAGCAAAGGCCCCCAGTAGAGAACAAAGGTATAGGACAATAGCAGAAAGCTGCTTTCACAGGAAGGAAGGACCAAATTAGGTAAACAGGTAAATAGGGCTATAGACCGAAGTTGCCCAGAGAGGAGCTATTTAGAAAAAGAAAGATGCTTTGTTGACCCTGAGGTAGCATACTCTGTCTTTCTTGTCTGCTAGGCCATTTTAGGTAAACAGAGGTGGAGCCTCATGTTTGCTGTAAACAACCTTCCACCCAGCACCAGAATCTTGTTTTGTATTGACCCAACCCCTAACACTGCATATCTACAAAACCCCCCTTTCCCCGCACCCATGAGTTAATGTTCACAATTTCATTGTCTATCTAGGCACACCCATCATACTTGTTAGCCTTCTGATACTAATAAAAATGGGAGCAAGGGTTCTTATTTGGGGGTCTTGTGTCCTCCAGGACATTAGCCTCTCTCACATTTTTAATCCTGAGTCCTGCTCTCTTGCTGGACAAGAGAGAACTCCAGACCCAGAGTCTATGACAACATACAAATTCTTCTGGTAAATATCTTAACTTTTTAGATCACATAGAGCTGATTTGGGATGTGTCATTAGGTGTGGACAGATGCCCCCCCACCACATACTTTGGAAATATATCCCCAAATACAGGCAGTGAACTCAGGCAGAGCCACTCCTCAAAGGGAGAAGAAAATCCTGTGGTGTCCAATATAGAAGTCAAAAGCCACATGTGGCTTAGAATCTGGCTCGTCCAAATTGAAATGTGCTAAAAAAGTAAAATATACATCAGATTTTGAAGACTAGTTTTGAAAAAAAAAAGAATATAAATCATCTCATTAGTAACTTTTTATATTGATTATATATATGATGTCAAATAAAATATATATTAAAATAACTTCATCAGATTTGTTTCTACTTTTTAACGTGGCTACTAGAAAATTTAAATTGCCTGTGTGGCTTGCACACGTGGCATACATGCGTGACTTGCATTAGTTTCTTTTGGACAGCAGAGCTCTAACAGATAGTGTCCCTGTCACAGCTCTTGATAAGAAGCAGAGCTAAGCCAGGAGGATGGCGGCAATTACTGCAGCTCTCTTAACAGAGAGAAGACTTGCTTTACAGTTTAATGAGCCTGAGAGGGGAGAAAAGTTTCACCATACACTGCTGTCATCTTCTGTGTCACAACTATACTTGTGCTCATCTTTGAGCAAGATCCTCAAATTGACTCATTGTTAAAATCTCTTTGGGGAGCCAGAAGAAGAGCAAGAGTACGACTCTAGGATTGGCCATCGACACATTTCCAGCCACTATCCTTGACTACTTTCTTGGAGCACAAACGGGCCTTGAATGGGCCTTCCTGCTCCCCACTTAACTTCCTCCCGTTCTTCAAGATCTTCGTTTGGCTCCGTCTAATTGCTCCTCTCTGCACTGGCTGTCCCACATCACTGAGTTCCTGCACACTTGGCATCTGTAACACAATTTGGCAAATGTGCTTTTTGACACTAGAATCCAAATGGGGCATTTTGATGCCTGTCATAAGTCTAGCACTGGTTTTTTGGGTAATATTTTCAGAATATGTGGCTAATAGTGTCCATTCCCTTCCTTGGCCTATATTATCTAAAAATTTAAGGTAATAGTAACTCCAGATTCTGCCAGGATTCTCCCAAAGTATTTTCCTACTAATGATCTCATTTCAGCACAAACGGAATCCAGGTCTAACTCGCCAATTTTATGCCTCTCTGTCCTACAGTGTATAATAATCTAGGGACAAAGTGAGGGATTCCAGTCACTGCTCCTCTACAATGTCCATGCCACAAGGAGTTTTGGCTCAATCACAAAACTGTCCAGATTGAAGCTCTCCCTTTATAGAAGAGAACTGTTGTTATACGACTGCATTTTATGCCATTACTAACTTTTTCACCACTTTGCATGGGAATGCATATTTGTATGGCAGTAAAAGTGATTAAATAACTAAGTGGACCTTGCAGTGAATGAGTTATTTCTTTGCTGCCATTATGTCTATCTAATTCACCAAACATTATTCAGTCTGAAGGCTTTTTAGAACTGTAAGTAGCCAAGACTATTTTTCACCTCATCATCCTATTACCTGTAATGAGAAAATACTTCTAAATGTGAAGATTACTCTTTCCGAAGATCCCTGGTGAACACTCCTATGGACAGTAGTGAAATCTATTAACTATATATTTTTTCACAGCAGAAAGAAGATGCTAAAGGATGCCCACATAATCCTTACAGCAACTCCCAAGAGTCAGACTCCTACCAGACTATAAGTGGGTCCTTGGAGATGATGTTACTGAGGTTATGGTCACCTTACCACATCTTAGTGCATGACATTTTAATGCACTAAGCCCACCATGTTAATGGGCTTTGGATTCACACCCACCATATTTGGGAAGAAGTCTAGATCTACCATGAAATTTCCTAAGGAATGTGAGTGGATCCAACTAGACTCAGCTCTACTAAGTTCTCCATGTGCTTTACTTCTACAAAGGGCCTCCAAACCCATTTAATAAACTACAGCCTGAAAGGTATCATTATCCAGTTTTCAGATGGGGAAAATGAACTTCAGTGACTAAGTAATTTGCACAGGATCACAGATGCTGTTAACAAGAGAGCCAGACCACAGGCCCAGGTTTTCTGAATTCAGATGCTGAAGGAAGAGAAGAAGAGAAGTTCAAGGTACAGCCCAAGAGGACAAAACTTCAACATCTCTTTGGCCAGTAGAATTTTGTGACTTTGGTAAGTCACCTCACCAAAATGGATTGGGCCAGATAATCACAACTCCATACTACCTTAATATTCCAAAAGTTGTAGGGATCTAAATTTAATTCCTACTTTTATATCTGTTCACTCTGGTCCTTGCACTGAGCTCTTGACACTGTTTCCAAAGTTAGGTAGGTTCTTCAGGTTTTTGCTCCATGGTAT
This sequence comes from Suricata suricatta, assembly GCF_006229205.1. NCBI lineage: Eukaryota > Metazoa > Chordata > Mammalia > Carnivora > Herpestidae > Suricata > Suricata suricatta. The sequence continues at coordinate 5,701,977 of NC_043715.1, forward strand.
TCTATGTCCAACATGATCCCAATACCTCCATTTGCCCCAACACAGAGCAAAACGTTTAATACAGGCCAAAAAGCCCCTTCACACCTAAGAGTTTCTGAGTCTATGTAGGAGAAAGCAGGGAAAGTAGAGCCTTCCCTCTGCTTAGGAATTCCCAGAATAGGGTAAAACCAAGTTCATCCTTCTTTAATTCAAAAACTGGATTTGAAATAGATTGAAAGTTGTTTCAATAATAATGCTTATTATTATAGATTTAATAAATTATTGTGATTTCAGAAAATACTTACAGGATGGGAAGTTCATGTCCTTTTTTGGAAAACAAGCTCAGGAACATCACAGTCATGCATCTGATAATATATGATGGGTATCTGAGTACATCCACTTGTGTTGAGAAGTTAATGCTCAGGTTAAGATAGATGTCTGTCATTGGTTGATTTGAACATGATAAATCTATTTTTATAGAGTTAAAAATGTCATTTTCTTCAATTGTCTCCACAAAACACTAATAATTCATTGAATTGCCTGCCCCCCAAGAGAGATGCTATATCACCTTAGATACAAACTCATGAAAAATTTAGGTGGTAGATAAAAAGCAACTGTAACATTATCCCTTCTCTCTCTTCTTACTCCCGCTCTCTCTTTCCAAGTGGGGGAGAAATTTTAGCAGCAAGTCTTGAATGCAGTATAAAAAAGAAACAGTTTTGTGGTACTTACTCTACATCTGTTCATTTTTGTTGTCTTTTCTTCTGCATTGGAGTAGTAAGCAGAAGCCCAAATGTGCTCAGGATTCAGAGTAGAGTTTAGACACCATTCCAGACATTAGAATTAGCATGACAAAAAAATTAATTGTATCCATAAAAAGGAATGTAACCCAGAACTTGGGGGGGAAATTTTTTTTGAATAATCATTTGGTATGGTCCTATACCTCGAAGCAAAAGAGAATTCAATCTTCCTAAAAGAGACAAATATGTCTCATGTACCTAGAGATGGAAAAATGATCTTCCTATTGCTTAATAATGCAATGTCTGGAAAGGCAGTATGCTTATAGAAAGCATAGAGGGCTTGCATTCCTAAAACACAGGTTCCAGGCTCCAACTTTTACTAACTGGACATGCTGACTTTGAAAGTCACTTAACTCTCTGGGCCTTATTTCTTCATCTTTATTACAAATGTTTACTATACTCTTCATTACAATAAAAGAAAGGCATTTTAAAAGCCCTGATGTATAGAGATGGGCACCTAACATCACTAGCTGATAAATCACTCACACACACACACACACACACACACACACACACACACACACACACATTATGGGAAACATTATAAAATAGAAAACCCAGTGTCTTCGACAACAATAACAGGGGGAAAAAAGCAAGGAGAAACAAAAATACAGAAAAATAAGAACAAAATATACATCAAAAGAGACTTACAGGACATATCAATATTAGGTTATATAAACCTTATTTGGATTCTGACTCAAACAAACAATTGTGAGGAAAAAGGTGTGGAGCCTCCAGTTTCCATTCAGGGATATAGAGAGTTAGACTGAGCATCATTCCCCCACTTAGCACAACGAAAGAAGAAAAAGCCAGGGGTGGCTGGGTGGCTCAGTCAGTTGAGCATCTGATTTTTGATTTTAGCTCAGGTCGTGATCTTGAGGTTTATGAGTCTAAGCCCCATGTAGGGCTCTGCTCATAGTGTGAAGCCTGCTTGGGATTCTCTCTCTCTCCCTCTCTCTCTCTCCCTCTCCCTCTCTCTGCCTCTCTCTCTCTTTCTCTCTTTCTCTCTCCCAAAATAAATAAATTTTAAAAAAAATTTTTAGGCCAGAAACTGCAAATATGCAAATTCAAGATTTTTTTTCACACTCATTGAAAAATGAGGTCTCAGGGTAACCAACTGGCCCAAAACTCAATGCTTTCCCATCGAGATCAAGCCAGGAATGTCCTCGCTCACCATTCCTATTCAATACCATGCTGAATACATCCCACTGGGGGCATTCTAGCCAGCACAATAAAACCACAAAAGAAAATCAAAGGCTTATAAATTGGAGAGGAAGAAAGAAATTGGTCTCTATTCACATATGACATGATTGTATAGAAAATCCCAAAATATATACCAGAAATATCTCTTAGAGCTAGTATATGAGTTTGGCACCTTTGCAGGATACAAAGTCAATTCTGCACACTGGCAGTGACAAATTAGAATTCAAAAATTTTTTAAATACCATTTATAGTAGCACTCCAAAAATGAAATTTAGTTCTACATGTCATTCATACACACACACACATATAACAAATTCTGTTTTATATATATACACATACATATATATATATATATATATATATATATATATATATATATATATAAAAGAAATTGTTCCAATCCAAATAATCACATTTATAGACTGGAAGTCTCAGTATTATTAAATTGTCAATTCTTCCCAATGTGATCTATGAATTTAACATAAAATAACTGGCATATAGTAACCTTCTACACTGGTTTTGAAATCCTTCTATAAGTCTAAAATTATCTCAAAATAAAAAGCTATAATTGGGAAATTAATGAATTATTGTTAATTTGGTTTTAGATGAGATGAGGTATTGGGGTTATGTTTTAAAAATCCCACCTCTTAGAGTCACAGATTTAAAGTTTAAATAATTAAATAATTGGAAAATCTCTAAATGGCAGCCACCAAAGAATTACTTGTTTCAGACAAGAATCATAGATGCTGAAGTAGTGAGTGAAAGTACTAATGGGAAACAACATACTTGTATCGTCTTAAAATATATCCCCACAAGACACTTATTAAATACAAAGAGACTGATAGTAACTTTACCATGAAGCAAGCTGGCAAACATTACCTTGAGCAAGTAAGTAACTCCTGATACAATGCACAGAGGAAGACACAGCACCAATGCTGAGGACTCCTGCCAAAAATGCCTAACCTGAATCTTAATCACACAAGAGCATTAACCCCACCCTGAGGGACAGTCTACAAAATGACTGCTCTGTACTCTTTAAAAATGTGGAGATCATGAAAAACAGAAAAAGCCTGCATTACTGCTCCAGATTAAAGAAGACAAATGATATGAGGTCCAAATGCAATATGTGATCCTGGGTTAGATCCTGGATCCAAAAAAAAAAAAAAAAATTCTCTTTGCTGTAAAGGAAATGAATGGGGCCAATTGGCAACACTTAAATAGACTTTTACATAACCTAGAAGTGTTGTGTCATTTTTAATTTATTGCTTTTTATCACTGGAACAATGGTTATGTGTTTTAAGAATCACACAATGAAGTATTTGGGGAAGAAAGGGGACACCATGTCTTGAATTTACTCTAAAACAGTTCGAAGAGATAATTATATATAATACATAATATAAAACATGCACATAAAGAGTGAAATATTAGAGAGAATATTTACTATATGTAGTGTATGTTGTATTTATATGTTTTATATATATTTATGTAGATAGAAAATGACAAAGCAAATATATTAAATTTATTATAATTTAGGTAATTTATGTGAAGGATACACAAGCATTCTTTGCACTATTTTTGTAACTTTTCCAGAAGTTTCTAAAAGTCTGAAATTGTCCCAAATTAAAAATGTTTTAAAATTTTATCTAAAAGAGGTAATGACAACATCTTGAGGGCATGGCCTCCCCTATTTCCAACTGGCGTCTGTCTGTCCCAGAAACAAAGGGACTGTCTTTCATCCTTTAGACTATCTCAGTCACTTGACTTAAAACCATGCAAAGTCAGACTCAGCGGCCAATGCGCAGATCGGGCTTCACTAGCTCACACGCCTCACTCCGTTTTCTCTGCAGCCACGTCTGACAGAGCGCATATGGCTGGTCCTGGGAAATTCGATACATCAAAAGGGAAGAAGATAGAAACACAAGAGAAAAATCCACTGCCTTCAGAAGAAACGACTGATCGGGAACAGCAAGTAGGCGAATCGTAATGAGGCATGCGCGCCAATATGTACTGTCCATTCCACAAGCATTGTCTTCTTATTTGATTTCTTTGAGCTGTTTAACTTTGTAAGATGCCAAGAAGTTGGATCCAGCTTAAATGAATGTGCTGCCCCCTTTGCAAGTCAAAGAACTACTGATAAGGAAGGCCACACCTGCCTCTCCCATCAGACCTTCTGGCTGGCAAGGAAGGAAAAGAACTTGCATGTTGGTGAAGGAAGTTGGGAGGGCTGGCAGAGAAATTGCTAGTGAAAACCAAGCCAGCCCAAGGTGTCCTGCAGGCTGTAAAATGCAGTTTAATCGGAGTGTCATTTTTTTGTTGTTGTTGTTCAAATCATTACAATTCTTGCAATGCACAGTTTTTTCATATGCAAATAAAAAGCTTTAAAATCAAAATTTTAAAAATGCACAAGCTTATTATCTTATAGTTCTGCAGCTCAGAAACCCAAAATGACTTTTACTGGGTTCTTATGGGGCAAGATGTCAGCAGAGTTAGATCCTTCCTTTCTGGAGGCTCCAGGGAAGAATCTGCTTCCTTGCCTTTTTCCAGCTTCTAGAGGCCGCCTGCATTCCTTGGTTCATGGCCCCTACCTCCAACTTCAAAACCAGCAGCAAAGCATCTTCAGATCTTTCTCTGATTTCGTCTTCTGCCTTCCTCTACTTTAAAGGACCCTTATGATTTAAAGTAAGATCCACCAGGATAATGCAGGACAACCTCCCTCTCTTAGAAGTCAGCTGATTAACAATGCTGAATTTCATCTGCAACTGAATTCTTCCTTGCCATGTAATGTAATATATTCACAGGTTCTAGGAACAAGGATGTGGACATGTCAAGGAGCCATTATTGTGCCCTGTTACAGTTATCCTCTGCCTGGAATGCCTGGAAAGGGTGCCCGATCCCCAAGCCCTTCTGGCTAATCAGATCCTTAAATCATAATTCCTTCAGAAACATGCCTTAGCTAGTTGGAAATGTTATGGTTATTGCTCCAGCTGTAATTTCCTTAACTCTCCCATCTCCAGTAAACCTAACGATTTTACTAATTTGGTTTTCTGTTTGTTTGCTTGTTTATTGTATGGCTTCCTTTCTTTGGCTGTTATTATCATTGTCTGACTGAGTCTATAAATTGTAAAGCTGATGCAGACAAGTAAAATAAATGTCACTGATAAGAAAATACTTCCTAATGTCTAACTGAAATTGCCTTTGTTGAAATGTAATCATTTATTCCTGTCTTCAATTTGGAAGTAATAGAAAGCAATTAGTCAAAATCCACTATAAAAACCTTTTAGATTTAGAGTCCTTCTAATGCCAAACAAGCAAACAAACAAACAAAACTAACATGTCAACCAAACAGCCAATCTAGGATAAAGGCAAGTCAAGTTGGTTTTTGAAGTGATGGAGTGATACGATCCCTCAGATAAATAGCCATCCCAAACATGACCAAATGATACCGTCGGCTTTTCCTCCTTAGCCAACATATCCTCACTAGGTCCTTGCCGATTTCCTAAAGTCCTTGTGGCTTACGTTGTTATCCCTTACTTCTGATTCCTTCCTGATTCTTCTATGTAAGCTGAACGTGGACCTGAGCTTTTTCCTTCTCCAAATGGCAAAATCTTGTTCATCTTTTAAGATCTTCTCATCAACGGGTGATCTTTGCCCGCCAAAGGGGATCTCTGCCCCACACGGGATGTGCTGCGGGTTCACGCTTCTAACACAGCAGTTAGCTTGTGGAGATTGAAGTTCTCTATCAGTTTTGAACTCAAGTCTGGTTACTGGACTGTGAATTCCAAGGAGGCAGCTATTGTGTGTCCCATTTATAGTTTAAGTCGGTCAGTCCTCCAAGACTTCTCCCTACCTCTTTGTTTATTCCTTCTTTTATTTTCAGATTAATTTCCCCTTAACCAAGGAGAATTCCAACTCAATATTGGAATGCTTGAACCCTTGATCTATGGTCCTTGCTCCTCTTTCCTTCTCAGTATTTATTCCTCTCCTAGTTAATTTTATCCATTCCCTCAGTTTCAGGACTAGTTTTATGCAAATTATTCCCAAAGTATATCCAGCCCAGAACTCTCCTCTGAACTAAGTGATGCATCTATTGTCCTTTGAGCACCTTTGAAGGTACCTCAAACACATGTTCAGAACAAAACTCAGGAATCTTCTCCATGGTGTTGAGAACTTTTGGTCACTTTCTCAGCATCAATCTTCCCCTTCTGAATGGCAGGAATATCCCAATTTCCTTCAAGGACTTCATCCCTCCCACTCTGGGCTAATCTAGTCTCCATGAGACTGACCCCACCCTCCAGGGGTAGGCAGTGATTAAACCAACCCACATGCCCCCTCCCCCTAAACAGGGGCTCTTGGCCTGTGGGCATATAATCCAATCAGAGCAAATGAGTCACCATCATGCTTCAGCTGGGCTCCTGGAGAGAAAAACCCGATTCCTGTACTCGGTGGTATGAGAATGTAGTCGTCTTGCTTCCTTAAGCAGCCAAAGGTACCCAAGCCATGAGAAGCAGACCCGAGAGACTGATTCTCGTCACATTGTTTGGTCCCTAAGCAAGTCCTGCCTAAAGCCAGTTTACTTTTTTTTTCCATTTCTGTTAGTCAACTAATCCCTTTTTGTTTAAGCTAGTTTCTATAAGGTTCATAGAAAACCTTAACTGATACTCTCTCCCCTACACTGGACCTTCCAGAGTCTCCCATCTCAGTGAAGAACATCACCAACCATTCTGTTAAGAAAGTCAGACACCTAGGAGTCATTCCAAATACCTTCTTCTCCCTCACTTGCCATAGCCAATCTGTCATCAAGTCCTGTCAATCAGGGGCCCTAAATATTTTCCAGATCTATTTCTCTCCATCTTTATTGCTCCAACTATGTTTGCCTAGACTATTACAGCTCATGAACCTACCTCACCTAACCTGGTCTTCCTCCAATCCATTTTCCACACTGCAACCAAAATGCTCTCTTCGAAGTGCGAAAGTGCTAATTCACCACCCTGTGTAAAACAATCATTTTCCACGACTTTTGAGACAAAGACAAAATTCCAAGCTCCTTCACATGGTATCTCTCTCTGGCTTCCCCCCAAACAGCAGAGCACGGAAGCTTGCCTGTGCTTTTTCATTTGGGAAGCGACCCCAAGGAACAAGAGTCATGGATTAGGGAAAGAGAGGAAATGAATGAGCAAGCTGACCACCACTGGGAGAAGCTGTGATTAACCCAATGGGAACTTGTGAGGGAGTGTGGGGAATGAATGCATTTCAGAATTGTCCTTCGGAGACAAAGGGGAGAAGCATTCACCTGCAGACTTTCATCCACCAATGGCCGGGGGTTGCCAACTCCTTGGCATTTGTGAGTTGCTCACATGTGATCACCAGTGGTCTCCTATCAGGGACATAGACCTGGGGGACAGACAAAGCCCAGGCACACTTGGAATGAGGTCAGCACAGAACTGGTGGGAGCTGCTATGGCACCTCCTATCCACATAGACTTGGCTTAAAGCAGACTGAGGCCATGAGGTAAACAGTACAAGCATCTGATACCATGCACGGTCTGGCCTCTACATGCCTTTCCAGCTTCCTCTCAACTTCTTATTTCACTCAAACCATGCTAATCATATAGCTCCTGGACTGCACATGTTCTTACCCACCACAGGGCCTTTGAACATGTTTCCTCTGCCTGGAATGCTCTTTCCTTTCCTATTTGTCTAGTTCCCTCTACTTATTCATCACAACTCAACTCAAGCGTCACTTTTCCCTTACTGTTAAACCACCATAATGGGCACTGCCAGCATCAGGTGCTTCTTCTTTGAGGCACATGTGAAAGCTGCAATTGTCTACTTGTGTGATCATTTCAGACTGCCTGACCCCCCAGCCCCAGACTATCTGCAACATAAGGAAAAGTACAGAATACCCACCATGAGCGTGGTATTCGGCACATAGCAGTCACTCAACAAATCACCACTGAAAGGATAAACAAAGTTATCTTTTTATTCCCACTAGTATCTGGAACAAACAGGTGCTCAAATATTTTTAACATAGTTAAATAATTAATGGGGCTCATACTTTAAGAAGTATTACTTTCTGGTGGAATTTATTCAACTTTCACTGAACTGCATTCTATTTCTTAAAACCGCTAATAGTGAGACTCTTCAGTGGGAAGCCAGACATTGTTTTTTTTTAAAGACAAATATTTCTTTAAAATGTGTGATACCTGTAAACAGCAACTGGATTCCCCCAGAAAGGATAGTTGAGGAAGAGAGAAAAGAGAAATCATCAGATAAGAAAGCTTCATTGTGGACTAAGACAGGGATGCTATCTAAAACAAATGGGTATAGGTTATTGACCACAAGAAGAATAAAATTCACTGGCATGTGAAAACAAACTCTGAGCTCTCCCTTTCAGCCAGCACCATCAATTATGATTATTAAGCGCCTGCTCGGCCGCTGTGCAGTGGAAGAGGCAGGGAGGTTTGGTAGCTAGGCAACGGCCTGGAAACTCAGAGGGTAGGAGTTGTGATTCTGGCTCCTCCATAAAAGTGATAAGTGGCCTAAAACTCCCCCTGCCTTGTTTTCTTCATCTGAAAAATAGTATCACCAGTCTGCCTTTCTGCATTGAGGGAAGGAGAACAGAGTGAACATATACCGCAATTGTAGGAAAGTGAGCTTACGGGGCCTGGGGAGTGAAAACCTCATCAGGGGGCCAACTTTTCGACTGAAATCACCACTTTATTACTAATAGGTTGAGCCCAAATAATATGTGCCTCAGTTTCTCCATCTGGAATGATTCATTGATAAAGGTCATGTCCTGACCTAAAATACAAATTAAAATGTGGATCTTTATTTCTGTAAGACCTCTCCTCCAGTGTCCTGGGAATTTCTCAGGCACCCCTAGACTAAGCACCCCAAAGGCAAATGTCATATTTACCTGATTCACTACACAAGCCCCAGCACCTGGCCCAGTGTCTGCAACACAGTTAGTACTCAAGTGCTTACTGAATGAGCTCATTAATTACGTAAATAATGCCAGCTCTTCAACTGGGGACAAGAGAGTATATAACCTTAAGTGACGCATTCCTAGTCTTGAAGAAAAAAGTCCGCTGAACAACTTTAAAGGAAATAGTTTAAAGATAAATCCATGCCAGGTCATGAATAGTCATGAAAGAGATTACATTTTGACTAATTCTCTTTTATTATTTTTACTATTATTTAGAACAGTCCCAAATAATATAGTTATAGTCCAACAGCGTTCCTCTCTCCAAATATAACTGTCATTCCTGTAGAGTAAGTTTAAAAAATGTTTATATATTATCAAAATTAAGTTTCAAAATGAGCTACAGTATCTGGAAAAAGGGGATAATAATATTTCACAGAAACTAATTGGAAACTTGTTTTGAAATAAAGTAGTTATTATTTCCATCATGGAGAGATGAAAGTACGGAGATTTCCTTTTATCTCATCCAGCCTAGTATCTTACATTATTTATTCAAGCTAAAATTAAAACCTGGCCAAATCCCACTGAGGCATTGCATATCAGTCAGAGATTATTCTTCTGGAAATGAACTTTTGTTCACAAATTTCATTATGCAGTTACAAATGACTATTATTAAAATGTAACATATAAAACTAAATTGTCTTTTTTTTTCTTCTCTGGCTATGCACAGGGTCCACTTTCCTATGCAGCATTATTCTTTTCTTCTGGACTCGGCAGCATGCTGCCCCCTACCCTCGCCATTGCCTCAGCATCCAGAGACTCTCCATTCACCTGGGGCCCCTCTTAACGCCACTTTTTATTGCTCCCTCCTTGGACATCAAGGAACAGGCACCAAGGGACATTTTCTACCTGGTGACCTTGCTAAGGCCCATTTTCATTTTTTCTTCATACTTAAACTCCAGGCAAAGTGATAACCTACAAAAAGTACCTGAGGGCACCTGGGTGGCTCAGTTGGTTAGGCCTCTGACTCTTGATTTCAGCTCAGGTCATGATCTCATGGTTCATGTGATCAAGCTCCATATCAGGCTCAGTGCTGGCTGCACAGAGGCTGCTTGGGATTCTCATTCTCTCTCTCTCTCTCTCTCTCTCTCTCTCTCTCTCTCAAAAAAAAAAAAAAGTGAGTTAAAAAAAAAAAAAAGAGTATGTCATATTGCCCAGTACTGTGACAGGCACAGAGCAATTGATCAGTAAATATTTCATTAAATTTTGGATGTAGTATCCACTCTGGTATTTGGTCGCTTGGAAAACCAATCTTCCATCTGAATCCCAAAGAATACATACTGTCTTCAAGCTTTCCTGGCATTAACTTTGTGGTTCACCAGAGTTCTCCTTGGCTCTTCACCTTGAGAACTCTAATTTCTCCTCTGCTCATTTAATTCTGCTCCTGGAAGGTCCTGCCTAGCACATCTTCTCTTCTGGCCGATCTGTTCCCACTGTACTCACTAACCAGTCTTTAAATCTGGTCCTACTTTTGGGGTTCTCAGTATCTATACCTATATCCCATCTCCTGTACAGCCAGGCCACATTTTCTTTCTACCCTCTAGTTGACTCCATAACTCTCTCTAGTGCAGCAAGAATAAAATGTGGTATGCAGTTGTTAAGGGGGAGCTGAAAATGTATCTAGGCACTTCATGCATTGTTGTACAAGACAATAGTTTTAAGAAATTTTTCATCCTAGCTTCTTGGCACCCACATGACCTGTGCTCTTGATCTTGCTCATACCTCCCACTGGCCCCAGGACAGTGACACTCCGCTACTTCTATTCTGAATAACAGAAGGCGCACTCCAATCCTGAGAGTTATTTTCCAGTCAACTCAATTTAGCTTTTCTCTCCACCTACTTGATACCAATAGCTCCTTTTCCATCATCTGAGTTTCCATATTTATTTATTTGTTTGACCCTGATGAAAGACAGAAATAAGGGCAGATTTTCCCAAGTGGGGGGGGGGGCGTCAATCAGCTAATTTTTGTACAGGTTACTTAAAGATTGTCTTGGTTCACCTCTTGGGTACATGTAAAGAAAGGAGCTGAGGAATATTGCTTACCTTTACTCTTATTGTTTGCATTGTTTGAGGTATGAAAGAATCAATAAATATCCCTCTCACCTCTTCTTAAGTTAAGAATCTACTGAGGAACAAGACACGGGAGACAAACAGAAATGAAAGCATCAGCTTTATTATTATTACTGAAAAAACTAATTAGAGAATTTGGCTTGAGTTCTGGGCACAAACAGACTCGCTAATACTGCTTCTCGATTTGGCAAACTGACCTACCAATCACAGGAATCACTACACTACTGTAACACTTTCCCCACCCAAGCAGGAGCTGCTTCTGTAAGTTTCCACCACAAATCAGTATCCTGTTGAAAGGAGGGCTCCAAGGAAGGAAAGTCTCAGTATGTTAGTTCTTTCTCCAATCAGAGAAGGCCAATAAGATGATGGTTGTTGTGCCAAAGGAAATCCGTTATGAAAACATAAAGGCAGGAGGAGGAAGAATTCTCCCATTTAGCAACCAACCAAAATGTATCAAGGATTCCAAAAGCCCTAATATGGTCCAAAGATCAGAGAGGCTCAGGGTTCCCTTGGTGATTGCAAATTTACCTTTTCATACTGCTATGAAGTAATATTTTACAATTCCCATGAGGTATTACAGATTTGTTTGGCCTCATCTGTGATGAGTCTTCCTTTATCATTCAAACTGAGCCAGAAGCCTTGGAAATGGGTGCACTGGTTACTTGGATTCTCTGATTGAGAAGAAAGTCCTCTTTTACTTCAAACCAGACTCAAATCAGAGTCTTTATAAAAATTCATCTATTTGCTTTGCTTCTGCCATAAGTACACTAAATGTAATTGTCTTTCTTTGTTGATTCATGGTCTTTGAGAGCCTCACATCATCATTTTTTCCACCAAGTCTCACTGTTTGACATAGGGTACACCAAGAGATACAACATACGCAACTGGACTGAATGTGTCCTAACCATAGGACAAACTGTGGCTCATGAGGAAGTGTTCTGATTAGATCAGAATTTTTAAAATATATTTGAAAGATGATAGAAATACATTACAAATGATGATGGTGAAGGGGCAATAAGCACTTACAATGTTCCAGACACTATTCTCAGCCCGTTATGTGTATTAAATCATTTATGCTCAAATTCTACCAGGAAGCATTACTATCTCCACTTTACAGACAAGGCAACTCAGATGCGGAGAGGCTAACTGCCCTGTCCATGGTCTCACTGCCATAGTGAGTGCAACAGGCAGGACTCACCCTGGGTTGTGAGTCCAGAGCCCTCCCCCACAGCTGCACACTAAACAAGAGAAACATGCGCATGTGAGTATTAAGCAGAAAGAACAGGATGGGAGGGTTAGTCCCTCAGTGCACTCTTGTGAAAGACGCTTATGTGAAATATGCTGAAGGCTTTCATCCACAAACTTGGAGGCACACACACCCCTTATCAGCTACCATCAAAGTAAAAGAGATGAACCTAAAAAACACACTCACTGCTTGGGACAGATGATACAACATTAACAAACAACAAAAAGGAAGCCATAGATCACAACTTCTGTTGTATTTCCATCTTTGGTATCGAGGAGAATGATCTTTAAGCTCAGCAGGGCTGAATAAATGTAGTTTAGAAGGAACTGAGGTATGCGATAAGTAAACTGATAGCAGGAGACCATCTTGCTGTTTTAAATGAGCTCAAGTCTCCAGGCCTAAACAAATTGCATCCCAGAATGTGGGAGAGACTTTGCAGATGCAATCTAAGAGGCCCTGTCAGTAATCCTTAAGACATCATAGAGAATAGAATAGGTATTGGGGCAATGGGGCTAGAAAAATAGTATCCCAGTTTCTCAACATGGGGAGAGAAAAGTGTTACTCTGTCATCTACAGATGTGCAAGCTTGATTGTGAAACGGCAACATTCTTGCTGAGACAGACGATGTGTGAGTGCTTAGAAAAGGAGGTGGTGACCCCAAGGAACCAGGAAAGGCAAGATGTAAAATCACTCTGGGACAGGCATTTTTGTCTCTTGGGGTACTCCTGTTTTGAGTTCACTCATTATTTTTCTAGCAGTTTTCTTGAACCATAGCCTCTTCCTCCAAAAGCTTAGTACCAAAATACAGCTGCCCTATTTTAGTTCTTTCAGATTCAGAACATCAGGAAGCCCTCAGAAAAGCTTCTGGGACCAGAGTAAAATCGCAGCCCCCCTACAGAAACTGTGCAACCCATCCCTCACAATATCACCTCTGCCTTTGGGGGATACTGCAGTTAGTGCAGCTTATCAAGGTCCCAAACTATCTTAATTCCTCCAGCCTAGACCAGAGTGCCTCCCCACCAACCACCCATACTGGGGATTCTTGCAACAAGAGGTGGGAGGGGGGAGGAGACTACCTCCCTCCCCCACACTTTGCCACCGTTGGCCAAATCGGGACTCTCCTTTATCCACAGACACCAATCAGACTGATTGAGATATTGTAATTCCAGAGAGCATGCACTGGGCTGGCATCAGCTGTTCTCTATTAGATACAATGTTCTTTTCAATAGACTACTTTGTTTCACACTGACAGTCATTTTTCACCCTGCATGGCAGAATTTCAAAGCCAAGAATCCTGTATTACACAGTAAACAAACAAAATTAGACTCAAAATTGCCTTTTTTTGATTTTGATATATTAATCAACTCTTCAGGAAAGCTTCTAAACATTTTCAATTACATAAAAAACAGGCTGGCAACATTTTCCAACTTCAAAAAAAATCAGGCTTAGTTAAAGGTTTGTTTTCTATTCCACTGATACTCTATATTACATATTTGAACTGTTTCTGTTTCAGGACAGATTGATTAATAGCATCAGTTCTAAAATCCCACCATGTCCACAGGAAAGAAAAAAAAAGTATTTCCATCTGTGATCTTCATTAACCAAGGCAGATCTATCTTTTCTGGTGTGTTTGTTTCTTGTTTCAGCTGCAGCCTTGGGTCGCTGAACATCTCTGAAACTATGGGCCCGTGGTTGCTATCAAATGCTAACTGTGGTCCAGGTGTGTACTCTAGAGATAGAAGGCAAATGATGGATCAAACGAGCCAGGGGAAAAGAGAAATCTTGATACAGCAGAGACCCAGCTTCCCTCCTGTTCTTAACATGTTACTTGACTGGGCAGGAAAACTATCATTTGAACTAACAATGAAAGGATGCTCAAAAACAAAATAGGAATTAAGATTTGGTCAAAAGGGAGGTGTTTTTAAAAGCATGCACTGGGCAATTATGTGCTTAATAGATTAGACGATGACAGTAGCTAAAGTACTTAAATTATTACTATTGTTACCTTTTTTAAAACCATTTTTAAAAGTTTATTTATTTATTTTGAGAGAGAGAAAGAAAGCATGTGAGCTGGGGAGGGGCAGAGAGAGAGAGACAGAATCTCAAGCAGTTTCCACACAGTCAGCACCAAGCCCTGGGGCTTGAACTCACGAAACCACACGAGTATGAGCTGAAATCAAGAACCAGACACTTAACGAACTGAGCCACCCAGGTGCCCCTCTCACTTTCTTTAGGAAGTGTAAACCAGGGACACCTGGGTGGCTCAGTTGGTTGGGCACCCAATCCTTGATTTTGGCTCAGGCAATGGTCCCAGAGTCATGGGATCCAGCCCTGCGTCCAGCCGTGTGCGGAGTTGCTGAATGTGGAGCTGCTTAAGTCTCTCTCCCTCTCCCTCTCCCTCTGCTCCCTCTCCCTCTCATAGCTGCTCCTGAAGGACAGAGGTGCTGACCAAGTGACCACAACTCTCCTCTCTCTCTCTCTCTCTCTCTCTCTCTCTCTCTCTCTCTCTCTCACACACACACACACACACACACACACACACACACACACACACACGATTTTATTGGTACTCCTTAATACAAATGAGACATACTATAATTTTCAAAAAGACTTCATTATTCCACTTTTTATTAGATACAGAAAAGCAGGGTGCCTGGGTGGCTCAGTTGGTGGAGCGTCTACCTACTGACACTGGCTCAGGTCATGATCTCATGGTCATGATTGAGCCCCATGTCAGGCACTGTGCTGAGCACAGAGCCTGCTTGGGGTTTTCTCTGTCCCTCCCTCTCTGTTCCTACCCTGCTCGCACACAATCTCTCTCAAACTAAATAAACTTTTTAAAATATATGCATAAAAGCTATCAAGCTTGTAGAGTCTGGCACAACAGCTATACATGGGCCCTCACAAATATCATACTCTCACTCCCCAAAAGAGCTAGTGATTCAACATTAACCTGAGGCTGTGGACCTTATGAATGTCATTAACACAGAATGTGTAGGTCTTGTCCTAGGATTCTCCGAAACTAGGGATGTCTCTCATCTCCAACATAAAACTGTACTTTAATTATTTATATTGTGATGGGGAGGAAATTTCAGGATGCCAGGAGATAAAGACTCATAAAAGGTATCATGCACTTTTTGTTTCCTATCAAATGCAATGCCAAACAATATCTCAATACTAATGATACTACTTCCAGCATTCTGACTAAAGGTGAGAATTGTTTTTTATCATCCGAAGCTGGCATTGTTCAATTAGGGAGTGGAGAGTGGGAAGGATTTTCACCCCTCCTGTGGGGATGACTTAGAGGAAGGCTTCCCAGCAAGCATACACCATCCTAAAAAAGGTTTTACTTGTTCATGGGCAGAGACCAGAAACGCACAGTGACCTCCAGTTACATCTTTGTTCTGTCTTATATGGAACAGGAAAGAACACGCTTCCTCCCATTCTTTCTGTACAGATGTACCAACTAAAGCGTGCTGGCAGGCAGGTGTTGTAAATTAACAGGCAATAAGAAGGTATTTTTAAAGCTTTCTGTAGATATTTCTTATTTTCTTCCTCAATGGTATGGTAGCCTGTCTACCATAAAAAGGAATAGGTCTTTGTTCCTTGATTAAAAGCAGTGATCACAGTCTCATTTATTTACTACCAAGAGATGAAGGGCTCGCTACATAAGGACGCCAAAGGCGGAGGTCTCAGCCAGGGACTTTCCTCAGGATCTCTCTGAACAGGCCATCTGTTCTGTTCATTCACAGTTCTGCTTTGCCTAGATGGAAATCCCTGACTGTCTAGTGTCACCCTTAACTGAGACCCCATCCTCTACCTTCCTGGTTTGGTCCCTAACGGGTCTAGTGACAAATCTGATGAAACCACAACATTCAGAGAAGAGTTACTCTCACGGTAAAGGGAGATACTATTATGTCAGCAACTGTACCTGGCAAGGCCATGCAAAGGGATGGTAGCAATCTATTCAGGAGTGAAATTAATTGAAGAAGATTTTCTACCAGTGGTAAGACCTCCCTATAGGCTTGATCATTATCCAACTGCATTCATTTTATAAGGCACCTATAAACTGTAACCCTGGTGATTCACATGACTTAACATCTATGTCTAGTAATCACCCAGCATATATATAATTTACATAAATATATCTGATATATATGTCAAACTAATTTTTCATTTCATTTATCACAATACTAATCCCAATGCACACATGTCAAGTCTTAAAATTCAGTTGCTATTGCATGATTCTTGCTCACACCTTTGAAAAAAGGAAGGAAGTTCATTTTTAAGCATCTAAATGAAGCATTTCTGTAAGGAAAACAGTATGCCAGCTCAAAGGAGATGGTTGTGCAAAGGCCACAAAAGGCCTACAGCAGTGCTTGCTCTGACTGAGGTGACCTCCATTCATTCTGGCCCCCTTCAGGGTAATGTGCCACCGAATGAGGGTAACCAAGGAACTTAAAAGAGGAAAAAGAGGGGAGCCTGAGCAGCTCAGTCAGTTAAGTGTCTGACTCCTGATTTCAGCTCAGGTCACGATATCACTATTCGTGAGTGAGATCAAGCCCAAGTCAGACTCTGTGCTGACAGCGTGGTACCTGCTTGGGATTCTCTCTCTCTCCCTCTCCCTCTGCCCCTTCCCTTCTTTTGTGCATGTGTGCACATGGGTGTGCTCTCTCCCTCTCTCTCTCTCTCTCTCTCAAAATAAATAATTTAAAAAAGGGGAAAAAGAAACTGCAACAAAAATGGAACCCTGTGAGATTACTAATTGTATCATTTACTATTCCTACAATTGTACCTAAAACACTAACTCAAGCTATAAAGAAATATCATTGGTTAACAGAAGTTTAAATACTTACACGTCTAAAGAGAGTGGACATTGGCAAGTGAAACCAGGGGGGTGGCCCATGCTATGCCTGGTCCTACTGAGCAATTTTCAGACATCAGCTCCTTTTGGCAACTACAATTAAAGCATACAAAGAGACCAGAATTATAATTACATGATTTTACATTGTACCAGTTAGCATGTTTCTGTTGAAAAAAGAAAGTTGAGTAAAATTGGCTTAAATAATGTCTTTTGTTATATTAGAAAACAAGAGGTCCAGAGGCAGAGCAGCTTCAGGGTGAGTTCACTTGCTAATTCATCGATATCACAAAGGACCCAGGTCCTTCCCATCTGTCCACGCTGTCAATATAAGCATGTCAGCTTGTCCCCTGAGGCTTGTCCTCCTCAGGATCCTAAGGTGGCTTCTGCAACTCCAGGCAACATATAAAGATGACAACAATCAGAGAAAGAAGGGTCTCCTTACATACGTATATTTCACATGGAAGCACTGTCCTCCTCAAAGACTATCTCTCTGTCCTCATTGGCCAAAATTGTCTAGATCCATCACTGGAAGGGTAATAATTATAATTGGAATATCTGGTTTAAACTATTCAAGACTCACTTCCCCCTCAAGGCTGAGGGAAACCCCAACTTCCCCTAAAGCACATAGCCACCCAATATTTGAGAAAAATTAGGGTGCTAGTAGCAAGAAACAAGACTATGAGAATGACAAGGGAGTAGGGAGCCTCGGTTGTCGGCCACATGTACCTAACAAGAAGAGAAATAGGGCTCAACTCACAGCACACATCTTCATGCATAGAGCTGGCACTGATGATCTACCTGGTAGGCAATATCAT
Organism: Suricata suricatta; assembly: GCF_006229205.1. Classification (NCBI taxonomy): domain Eukaryota; kingdom Metazoa; phylum Chordata; class Mammalia; order Carnivora; family Herpestidae; genus Suricata; species Suricata suricatta. Next base: position 5,719,936 of record NC_043715.1, read on the forward strand.
GAATATAAGACTGGCCACTTTTGCTATAACACTGTGTCTTCACAGAGAGCTGAAAATCTCTCTTTAAAAGGCACTAAGTGATTAGAATCAAAGAACAAATCATTGCTAAATCCATATCTTCTACATGAACCCAGAATAGGCATTTCCTCTTTTATTGAAAAATCAAGGGTTCCCTTTACTGGAAATTTCAGTTTCAATGAGTTTCCAGTAAGTTTCACATTCCAGATATGCATTTGTGATACAATTCTGTTGGCTAGTAGGGCTCAATTTATCTAACGAGCCACTAAAGTGGTCAATTGTTTATGCAAATTAGGAATCATGGCTGTATTAAAAAGTAATTTATTACATAATGTGCTACCTGAATAGACTCAGACATACACCATTTAATTTTTCATTTCATTCCAAATTCTTCATTTATTACACATCCATCTCTCAAATGGAAAAAAAATGGCTAAGATGGTATTTGTTAAATAAGTGTTCTATTCTGAAATATTTAATCAACTCTAATGAGAAATAACACTACTAAAATATTTAACTCTATTTAAGGGATATCAGGAGAAACAATGTGGTACAACTATAAAGCAATCAACTGAGAGGTAGGAAACATGGGTTCTAATTATTTTTCTTAATGTTTATTTTTGAGAGACACATGGTGTGTGAGTGGGGGAAGGGTAAAGAGAGAGGGAGACACAGAATCCAAAGCAGGTTCCAGGCTCTGAACTGTTAGCACAGAGTCCAACATGGGGCTTGAACTCAGGAGCCCTGAGATCATGACCTGAGCTGAAGTCAGACGCTTAACTGAGCCACCCAGGTGCCCCCATGAGTTCTAATTCTAATAGCATTTATTCACTACTCACTATCTACCAGGCACTGTGCAAAGTGCTTCAATCATATTTGTTCATTTAGCCTTCATAATAGCCCTATAAACTATGTATTATGACCATCCCATTTGCAAATGTGGAAATGGAGGCACAGGGAGGTGATGTAAGTTGCACAACGTCATATATTTCATAAGTGGCAGGAGTAGGATTCAAACCCAGATCCTGGGATGCAGAGCCAAAGCACTTAACCATAGTACAATACAACCTCTCTGGTCCTGCAATTGGCAGTAGTTGCTTGACCTTGTTAGAGTCAGTTTCCTAATGAGTTAAATAGAGAGTTGGGCAGAGATCTTTAAGAAAATTTCCAACTGTAACACTTAAAATGTCAAGAAAGCCATGAACTTACAAACATTCTCCTCTGCCAAATAATTTATATTAAAGTTACATTTATCATACACAACCAAACACAAGTGTCTAGACACTTTCTACTAACATCAACTGCAAAATGATCCAGAGGAAGCCAGCCAGTATAGAAGTCACAGGAAAAATACATCTCCTTGGAGGAATAAGGTTGCAGTTTATGAAACCTAAATTCATGAACTGCCCCAGACACTGGTGAGAGACCTAACTTAGAAGGCAGGCTAAAGAGTGGTGTTTCCTACAATATGGCTTCTAAATTAACTAAAGATCTGCCAAAATATGCTACAATATTTTTGAACATTAGGCAGTGAAAAATTCTTTCCCCCTTAAAACATAAAGTCTCTCCTTTTTCAGAGCCTCCTAAGAGTTAGAATTGAATTATTTTAAACCATCTCACTGAACATAATTACTAATATTTATGAGATTCCTCAAATATCCTCTTTGGGGAACTCAGAGAAACAAAGTATAGCTATACATTGCAGAAGAATCAATATTAAATTTATTTCTCAAAATACTGTGAACTATCCACTAAAGTGACCTACCATTCAGCTTGTCTGGAAAGCAAAATTTTGGGTTTTTTTGTTTGTTTGTTTTTTGAGAGAGACAGAGATAGCATGAGCAAGAGAGGTGGAGAGAGAGAGACAGAAAGAGAGACAGACAGACAGAGAATCCCAAGCAGGCTCTGCACTGTCAGTGCAGAGTGGAGGGCCAAATTTTAAATCTAAGGGATCAAAATCTGGAATCTTATTTTATTTTTTTAGCATTTGTTTATTTATTTTGAGAGAGAGAGAAAGAGAGAATCCTAAGCAGGCTCCGTGCTGTCAGTGCAGAGCACAAGTGGGGCTTGATCCCATGAACTGTGAGATCATGACCTGAGCCAAAACCAAGAGTCAGACGCTTAACCGACTGAGCCATCCAAGTGCCCCTGGAATCTTATTTTTATACTACAAGAAGGACTGGCCAGTATCTTCCTGTGGTCAGTGAAGTAGTTCCTACTTGCTATACTTTTTCACTGTGTGTAAAGAGGGACATCAAGTGGTCTAAGTTCTAGAAGACTCTGTCTTATCAGGTGCATTTTCTCAACCTAGACTGTGGGGCTCCCATGACTCCTGATGGGATGGCTGCTGGAAAGGAGTGCAAAGGACAGAACACCTCACACTACTCATCTTCTTCAATAATCATTTGAATAATACTTGAATAATTGTGTAAAATTATTTTATAATTATTTTACAAAATAATATACTAGCAAAATTTTGTAAGAATCAAATTTCTTGGGGTTAGAGAGAGTTTTCTTTTGGGCACAAAGTAAGTTTGCTAAGTATGCAAGAACTAATCCATAACAACTTTTTAAAAAAGATAATAACAGCTTGTTTACATCAATGATTTGGAATGTATTGCAAATAAAAGTGCTGGGCATTTCTATTCTCATACGCTTGTAATCTCTTTGTCCTATGTTTATGGAATAGATAAATAAAGAAGAGCTTTATGACATTTTCCACCAAGGAAGAAAGGTTAGGCAGCTGGAGAACTGCACAGAAAGGCACTAATGACAAGAACCATCTGCCTGTTATTTAAATGTTTCTCAAATCAGAGAAGCATGAAGTTCCTTTTGTGTTGTTTCTCCCTTTAGTCCTTCAGGCCAGTCCGATTGTATGGACAAGGCAGGAAATGAGAGGTATTACTCTTCTATCTTGCCTGAGCCATTAAGTTTATAGTAATGTAGAACAGTTAAAGCCGATATGGAAATTTTAAGAGAGTCAAACCAGAACGAACTGAAATAATAAAATTCATTCTCTGAAGTGAGAACTCCTAAACCAAGGGAAGTGGAATGTTTCAATGAAGTGATGAAAGCATGGGCAGGGGAGCCCCAGGACCTAAGTTCCTCAGCCTGGTCAGCCTCTTCTGAATTTCTGGCAGGTCATTTAACTGCTCTAGATTGTGCGTCTTCAGCTGGGAGATGGGAACTTATGGTGAGAAATAAGTAATCAGATTGGAAGGACCTGTCTAAAGTGCCTGGCAACTGCTACTCTTACTAACCCAGGAGGAAGATTACTCAACCGAGAGACAATACCTGAGATTACCTCTCATGTTACATATGAACACAATTGATTCAAGTTCTTCCTTTCATAAATTACCTTTTGAAAATTTAGTTTCAAAACTAATGTGCATTTTTTAACAATAAAACCTACTGAAGTATAGGTTACAAGTGAGAACCCTTTTCCCATTCCCAATACCAACTCTGATTATTCTTACTATAAAAGTAATAACAGGGGTGCCTGGCTAAGCGTCGGACTTGGGCTCAGAACATGATCTCGCAGTTTGTGAGTTGGAGCCCTGTGTCAGGTTCTGCGCTGACTGGCCTGCTTGGGATTCAGTGTCACCCTCTCTCTCTGCCCATCCCCTGCTCACTCTCTCTCTCTCTCTCTCTCTCAAAAGTAAACACTAAAAAAAGTTTTTTAAATGAAAAAAAAAGTAACAACAGCTCTTGGCTCGAGGTATGTTTCTAATTTCTGCTCAAATAAAAATAGGTATAATTCTTAAAATACAAATTGAGCCATGTTATAAAAATGATTCTATTACTTGCTCTTTCAGTTACCAACATATCCTGGATATCTTTCAGGCTATGTTAATGTTTAGACTTATTGTTGACATAAATTTAATATTAAATTTTAAGAAAACAAATAAGACAAATAAAAATAAGAATAAAGTGTTCTTTTATCGTTTAACTTTTAAGTGAGATGACAGCATTGTAATTATGCTGTGTGTGTTTTTTCTTTTTGAAGTCCTTACCATTTAGAGATACCTACTGAAATTTTTATAGATAAGTTCTAGGATGCCTAGAATTGGCTTCAAAATAATTGGAAGAGAGAGGGAAAGAAAGAAATTGGGGGAACATAAATAAAACAAGATTGGCCATGAGTTGACAATAAAGCTGGTTGGCAAGTATATAAATGTTAGACTATTCTCTGTACCTTTGAATATTTTTGAAGTTTTCCATAATAAAAAAATTGTTAACATTCTCCATTCTTAAAATGTATTAAATGCTAAAGAGCTACATATTTCAATTCACAGCAATTAATTTCTGATTAGATCATTTAATCAACAAAACTAATCACTCCTAATACCTATCTCCTAAGCAGCACAAACAGAAAGCAACTTAGCTTGCTTGTAGTTTGAATGTTACTAAAAAAATCCAAATACAATAACCAGCCCAGAGAAGCAATGTTCACTAATGTTATGGGAGGCATTTATTAACAAGTGTAAATTATAAACTATCATAATTATTGCTTTTTAGAGTTAACAAGGAAGTGTTTTCCTTTTTCTGATATACTGGAATTATTGCAGCTGAATGAAAAAAGGAGAATAGTCCTCTAGGCTACGGAGAATCAAGAAATCAAGAAGATAATGTATGCTCTGCTCACCCAGAAAAAAAAATACATACAAGCCCTGCTGAAACCAAAAGAGAGTCTTTAATTTGCCAGAGGAGGAGAATAATTTTCTGATCTTTTAGTTTGTGTTTTACTCTAGGCACACCTCAATATTTCTAAGAAGGCAACCCAGCCTTTAATATCTAAAAGGGCAAGAAGTTGTGTGGATTCTACGGCTCTTCCTGACTTTTGTCAAAGCCTACACTGACTAAAGAGGTATATCTATGTAGCCTGGAGGCAGATGGGAGAGCCAATGTCACTTCTAGGGCAGCAAAAGGGAAGAGGAAATGTTTTCCCCAATATTGGAAAGAGGTCAGGGTTCAAAAGGTCCAGTGAGACCCAGAATTAGAAAAGCAAGGAGGGATCTCTGTGGTGCACTCAGAGAGGTTGACACTTGGCCCCCAGTCCTTCCAAAGATTCTTGAGCACCAAGCATGGACTAGAAACAGTGAAAGAGAAGAACCTAAAATGACCAAGCTAGGGGTGCCTAGGTGGCTGAGTCAGCTGAGCATCTGATCCTTGATTTCAGCTCAGGTCATGATATCACTGTTAGTGGGATTTAACCTCACATTGGGCTCTGAGATGACAATGTGGAACCTGCTTGGGATTTGTTCTCTCTAAATACATCCATCCATACATATATACACATACATACATACATTTATTTATAAAAGGACCAAGCTGGCTGAACAATCACCATCTCCATAGTATCCAGTGAGACCTAATGATCAGTGACCAGAGCGATTTTTACCTAATTCACAGCAGCATTTAAGACTCAGAATATTTGCACAATGCTTGGGACAGGAGAGCACTAATAAATTTAGTTCATGCCAGCCCACAAGTAAGAGATCTTAGATTTGGGATTAAGTGAACTTAAATAAAGATATGCAGGGGGGTTTTTTATAGATTTTAATTTGTGTTTGCTAATTCATACAGACTACTCTATCTAAAAAGCAACCATGCCATTAAAAAAGGCTATAAAAGCAACCTGCAATCGTGCTGTAAGAATAACCGTCTTTCACATCTGTACAGTTTTGCACATTTGGTAAGGTGTTTTCACATATGTTATCTCATTTGATCCTCACAGAGTTAAAAGGGTTTCATGGCTCTTGAGCTGTTCCAAGTAGACGTGCAAGAACAAAATGGCTTAATGGAAGAGGATTTTCTTCCAGACATCTGGTCACTAGGTATTTCCTTAGCTGTGTTGTGTTCTCGCGCTCTCTGGCTCACACACATTCTTGTTAGAAACAAGAGGAAATTTTTATTCAACACTTCATTTAAAAACATCTGTGCAAAGTTATCATTAGTAAGGTGAAATGCATATAACCCAACGACAAGGATGAATTCACTTCTTAAGGGGACCCAATTTAGGCGCCACCCAATGGTGGTAGTAGGTCATGGTCAAATCTCCTGAAACAGAAAAACAATGAATCAAAGAAACAGCTGCAAGCATATCTGACAAAGAAGAGATTGTAACACTCTGTAATGCCTTCTTACTATCAAAAACACAACTCTTTCTTAAAACAATTAAAAAGATGTAAAGTTTACTTAAAGGTTTTGTTTTGTTTTTATCGCAAACTTTTAAAGCCAAAGGATTTAGCAGAGGTTGCCTCTGAGAAACAGGAGTTGGGGGAGTAAAATAGGTAAGACTTCCATTTTTCTTTTTTTTTTAAACATTTTGATTTATTTTTGAGAAACAGAGCAGGAGCATGAGAGGGGCAGAGAGAGGGAGACACAGAATCTGAAGCAGGCTCCAGGCTCTGAGCTGTCAGCACAGAGCCCAAAACAGGGCTTGAACCCATGACCTGAGCCAAAGTCTGATGCTTAACTGACTGAGCCCCTGAGGCGTCCCTTGATTTTCATTTTTCTTAGACATTTCTATATTTTTGTATTGACTACAGTGAAATACATTATTTTTTAATACATTGTGATTTGTAAAACTAATGGAATTTTTTAATCTAAAGAATCTAATATCTGGTTCTTTTCCTATTTATCATAAACATCATTGTTAGTTCTCTTCTCCTTTTATACTTTAAAGGGATTCAAAAACAGAACTTCATTTCTTTCTTGTAATTGTTCACTTTTGAAATAAAACATCCTTCCTTGTCTTGTTCATGTCACATTTCCAACTGTGACAACACCACCAGGCAGACTCAGAACCAGCATCAGAATTAAGGATTCACTCTCTATCAACCAATGCCATCTAGGCGAGGATGCAGCGCTGAATGCTCCTGCCATTGGCATTTCAGGCATACTCACAGCAAAGAGGTAATAATCTAGGAGAACAGGTATTTGTTTTCTATTTTAAAGTTGTGACAGGAAAAAATTCCTCCAAACAGCAAAATGCATTATAATGTCTACAAAACTTACAAATAATAACAGAATGGCTACAAATATTAACTGTCCTTGTAAGAAAAATAATGGGTTTTTTATTTTTGTAAGATAAAAAAGGACTCCTATTTTTAAGAGTGGTAGGGGATAAAAAACAGTGAGAGACAATGATTTGTTTGGTTCAAATTCCAACAGCCTCCTTTTCAACTACAGACTTTGACTTTTATAACCTAATCTCTCCCTTTTTATGAGGAAGAACTTGCCATAGGTTAAAGAAAGAAGACTACTTAGTCCCTCCAGCCCTCTGCTTTAAGACCTTTCCTTTGCTCCTCCTCATTATTAGTCAACACACAATTTCCCCTTTGGGAAAAATAAACATCTATCTTAGCTGTGGCTTGACTTCCACAATCATAACATGTTCCCCTAACACTTTATTTCCACATTATTTTTCTTTCTGCAAAGTTCTTCCGTCCTTCACAAATGTCTTCCAGGTTTGGACATGGTAGTTTCATTTGTATAAAATGGTCATATTTTTTAATTTTTTCTTCTTCATAATCCCCATGGCAACTGGCCCTTTGGAAACTTCCACAGAAAGTCCAAAGATACCATATCTTTTAACTGAACCGAAAATTTGGAATAGAATTAGTACAGGAAAATAAGCTGGCTTCATTACCACGTCCTTGGTCTTTCATTTATTTTTTTGTTTTGTAAAATGAAAAAAAAATTTAATTTCAAATCAGCTAGATATAATTGCTTAGGTATTCTGAGGCTTACACATTATTAAAGAATGTGAATATTTTTTAAATGCTGTTTCATCCATTTTAAAGAGCAGTTTTTCACTTATTCATTCAATAAGTATTTATTAAGTATATTAACTGCTTGAAGCTGTGAAAGACTCAAATAACTATAAAACTCAGAACTATCCCCCAGCACCTGCAATCATGTTAGGTAACAATAACTGAAACTATAAAACGGCCCTAAGGCATTTGGAGAAAAAAAAGGAAATCATCATTTTCAGTTGATGTAAGAGGAAAGCGAAATCTGAATTGGGTTCTGAGAGATGGGCAGGATTTGAGAAGTTGAAAGACATTATTCCAGGCATCATTCCAGAAATAAAAGGCAGTGTGAATATTTACATGGTGGGTAACTGTGGACTGTTTGTAGGCACACTATCTAGATCAGTTTGGCTAGAAGACACTAAATCGAGGCATACAAGATGAGGCTAAAAAGCTAGGAGATAAGGCTAGAAGATAGGTAGAGGAAGCCTTGACCATCAGCCTTTAAAAAAATAATAGGATTAACTACTTAAAGTAAGAAATTAATCTGAAACAAATTAGTAAGAGTAATCTAAGGGAAATTTTGAGATGACTTAAGGGTCAGACTTTGTCCCTGCCTTGTTTTATTTTTACCTTCTCGCTTTCCCTACTCCACTTTCAGCAAGAGTGACTCAAGAATGACATAACTCTACTGTACAATTTTAAAGTGCCATTCTCCTGCTTAAGATGCTAGCTCCACAGCATCTTTCAAATTTCTACCAACTTAACATACGGTCTTCAGAGACCTGACCCTTCCCTGTCCAGACTTGTCACCTACACAATAGGCATCTTTCAAATCCTTTTCCACCTGACTGAAACACTCCTTGACTCCTGGCCCTTTCCCCTTTTTGTCTGGCATACTCTTAACTCATCCTAAGGTTTCAGGTTGGATGTCACTTCCCCAAGAAAGGCTTTCCAAGCTTCTCGAATGCACATTAGGTTCCCTGCCATAACTCACCTTTCTCAGTCTTAAGGACGTGTATCTTGTCTGTGGCATGTCCTCAGGGGAGAAGTAGTTTCCCTACCACCTATCAAAGGGCCAGGAACAAAGCAGATGCTCAAAAATATTGGTTAAAGAATAAAAAAGACAGGAGGCAGAAAAAATATGAGTCTATGGCTATCATACAATTATAAAGTAGTAAGATTTAGACATTAAGTCCAGGGATAGGTTTGTAACAATGGAAAAGAAAGGATGAATAGGGGCACAATAAAAAGAAACCTAAGTGCAAAGTTCACAAACCTGAATTCTGAGGTATTGCAATTTGGTATACACAATTAGGAGATTCATCTAACTCAGCAGTTTCCAAAACCAGACTGATCATTAGAACCATCCAGGAATAAGGAATGATTTTTGGTTTTGAAGTGTTTTAATTCTTCCTGATCATTCTATCATAACCACATCTGCCCAACGTTTAGGAACTACTTACCTAGATGTCCTGTAGGGTAACTTTCAGCACTAAATTCTAATTTGACCATGATAACCACAAATAAGTAATTGATAGAGGACTTGGCAAGTAACTAAATGTAAGAGCAGAAAGGATATATCATACTAATTACATTTTTTGGCCAATTAACCCAGCCACAATTTGCATATAAAAGGCAGCCAATAAATACTTGCTTATTAAACAGGTGAGCAGTAAGAAGGAGCACATGAGGAAGGGCGGATTTGATGCTGGATAGGAGTTTTCCACCTGAGACCCTATCAATTATTTGTCCTTCAGGGCTATGTCAACAGAACTCTCTTACTTCCCGCCTTGAACAGGTATTTGTCCTTAACACTGCTGTTTTGGATATTACAAACATTATCTCTCCTTTGGGTTGCAGCACTCAATTTTTCTTTAAAGAATTACCCTCCCCCATTCTGTATAGTCCTACAAGGACTATAAATCAGGCCTTGACTCTCTCCTAGACTTTGACATCTCCAGTGTCCTGACAGCAGAGAAATCAGTTGGTGTTTGTCATTCTTGCTGGGGCACTAAGTTAATTTCTGCTTCTGAGATCCTTGGGCTGCCCTGGTTCCTGACCTTTTAACTTGGCCTTGTTCTCAGGCTGTTATTCTAGGGACTATCCGGTATCATTCTTATAAATTCCCATTTTATTTAATAAGCCATTATCAATTTTTGGTACTTGCAAAACAAACAAAAGAACAAAAACTAATAGAGAGAGAAGACGTGTAAGCCATGTAATTTTAAATTTTATCATAGCCCCATTAAAAAAGAAACAGATGAAATTAATTTTAATGCTAGATTTTATTTAAGCGAATACATCCAAACTATTAACATGTTATCAATCTGAAAAAAAAATTGAGATGTTTTGCATTTTGTGTTCTTGTTCCAACTCTTTGAAATATAGTATGTATTTTACATGTACAGTTCACCTAAACTTGGGACACTAAATCTTCAAAGGTTAAAGTGAAAGGTAGTCCTTCCAAAACAACAAAATGTGTACAATGAGAAAATATTTTATACTGCGAGTTTTCAGATTTAACTAAAATTAAATATTCAGCTCCTCAGTCACAATAGTCACATTTCAAGCGCTCAGTAGCTATATATGACTAGGCTTAATATATTGGGCTGCACAGCCTTAGATAAGATCTGCTACATACAAGAGTAAAGACACTCAAGGGACCTTTTCTCGATGGATCCAGTAATTGGAAGAAATGGGAAGTTTTCACACATGCAACAAATTCCATTATGAAAGGACTCAGAATTGTGTGAAGACCTATAGAAATATCTCTTCCCCAAAATGACATTTCCTTGGCTTTGTAACTAAAACAGGTCACACATAGTGAGTTAAAGACTTATCCTCTGTATTCTATAATTTAGTAGCATAGAGCAATCCAGAAGTTATCTTCCCAGTCAGGTGGTTTAATTCAAAGTTAAAATTACACTATTACTTTTAAATCACTTCTCATTTATTACATTTTGATGGGTGGGAGGAGACTTTGAGGACTAGTTTTAATTATAAGTATTTTCATTGTCAAATAAAAATACAGAATTTGAGTGTCAGGTTGAAGAATTTGACCTTTATCCCTCAGACAATAACAGTTATTATAAAACTTGGAGCAGGAGAGTGACATGATGAAGACAATGTTTTATGAAAATGAATTGAATCCAGTGTGCAAGAGAGTCCATAGGGAAAGTGTGGAGCTCTAGCATCTTTAACTGATGTACATATGCTCTTACTTCTGCCAGGATTGTTTTCCTCTTAAGCTGTCAAGGCATGTGCTCATTCTTCAAGATCTAGTTCATAGTCAGCATTGTGTCCTGGGTGCAGATAGGGGACTGGGTCATTTTTCATCTTGCTCCCAAAGAACTTTCAAAATTCTGAACAGAAGTCAAATTCAGAGATAAAAAATTGAATAGTGGTTACAGGAGAGGAGGAAAGGGAGAGTTATTGTTTAATGAGTACAGAATTTCAATTCTGTAAAATGAAATGTTATAAGGTGGTGGAGAGATAGTAAAGGATTCCCCCAAGCCAAGAAGGCACTTTGAGACAGGAAAACAAAGCAGGCCATTCCATACAGTTTACAGAGTTTTATTCAAGGTAACTGACTGATAAGGGAAATTGGGCAGAAGATGACCCACAGCAGCTGCACAGTTATTCTCTGCAAAATCCAGATCTTAGTCTACCGATTTTATAAACAGAAGGAACATGCAGAAGAGCAATGTATGGAGATGAAAGCCTTCAAATGCTCCTCAAATGGCTTGTACGCACCTGACAGCTAACCCTTAATTAGCTCTCGTGGCACCACCTGTATTAAGAAGGGAAAAGAGGGGCGCCTGGTGGCTGTTGGTTAAGCATCTGACTCCTGATTTTGGCTCAGGTCATGATCTCACAGGTGGTGGGTCTGAGGTCTGCAGTCACAGCACGGAGCCTGCTTGAGATTCTCTCTGCTTCTCCCCCTACACACATATACTCTCTCAAAATAAATAAATAAACATTTTTAAAAAGTGGAGAGGGGAGGCTATGTTATCTCTAACAGATTCATGGGAGGCCAAAACAAGCCTCTCCCCATCCCTTGGGAAACCATTTCTAAAGTATGTGTATTCATCTCCAAGGAGCCTGTGATATGTAAGCCCAAGATAGGTCACTAAGGAAACATGAACGGGATGGGAGTCAGTATTGTCAGCACTCCCACAAACGTGATCCATCGGTACGTGGAAGTCATGGTAGCGCAAAACTAAGATCGACTGGAAGGCTTTTCCCCAGGCTGACTCCTCCTTCGCCTTTCAGATCTCAACTTTAATATCACACCTTTGGGGTCCCTCCTTTACCAGGCCTGAAAGGCGTAGGTGCCTTTGTTATATACTCTCTCATGAACCGTGTATTTTTCTTAATAGGGTTCTTATTGCAATTGTTCTCTGTCATTAATTATCTGGAGTATGAGTTTGCCCCGGTGACCATAATGAAATAATACAGACTGGGTGGCTTAAACAAAACTTTCTCACAGTTTTGGAGGCTAGAAATTCAAGATCAAGGTGTCAGCAGAAGTGATTTTTCTGAGGCCATTCTCCTTGTGTGCAAACGGCCATCTTCTGTGTCCTCACACGGTGTTCCCTCTGCAAGCATGCGACCCTGGGGTCTTTCAGGGTGTCCAAATTTTTTTCCTTCTTATAGGAACACCAGTCGGGTTGGATTAACTTTATCGCCTCTTCAAAGGCCCTACATCCGAACACAGTCCCATTCCAAGACAAAGCTCTTGATTAGTTTTGGAGGGACACAATTCAACCCGCAGCACGATTAGCTCCGCTGTTCGACCTGGTAAATACCGGTAACTCTTGTTCTAGTCTCAGGACCTTCACGGTTGTTCTCTCTTCTCAGAACACTCTGCCTCCAACTCTTCACGGAATAGGTTTTCCTCAACTTCCAATCCTCACAGCACTACCACGTGGCCTTCAGTAACCCTCCAAGCCACAGGGTCACATCACCACTTTCTTCCTTCCAGGGCCCTCGCGCTCAGGGCCGCTCCAGGAAAGGGCGGTCGTGGGTCTGCGTGCACGACTGCGGCCCAGGGTCCCGCACTTGGTCACGGATTAGCTGCTATGACCGCCTACTATGTTAGGATGGCTTTGCTGGCCGCACTGAGGAAACCTGCGGGGGACGACACGACACGACACGACACGACGACGACAACTTCTTCGTGAAGATGACGTGAAATGGCGCAGGTAAGGGTCCCAGCGCCGAGGCCTTCCCGCCAGAACGGTAGTGTCGGGCCGCGTGTGTTCCTCAGCGCGGCCCCTGCGACCCGTGTGGAGCTTGTCTTGGGCGGGACACGCGGCGCCGAGGCCACCGTCTCTCCAGTGCTTGAAGGCAGGTGGCCGCCCTGTCCTCGAGCCTTGGCTGTCACGTCCGGCGCTTCCACGGAAGGCCAGGCCGCGTTCGAAGACGCGCACGCGCGCGCGCAGTCTCCCAGCGCATTTCCGAAGCCGGAAGTGGGAGGCGGGGGCGGGTCTGCACACGCATCCGTCCCCCACTCCCTCCGACTCTGCAGCCGCCCCGTGCCTCAGTTTACCCAACTAAGCACGGAGTTTACCTAGCACGGGGTGACCGTGAACGTGGGAGGTACTGGCATACATGACAGACTCGGTACAGTCGGGACGTTGGGTGAAGTGTTTCAAAGGTCTCGCCAGCACGACTGAGACGGCGATACGCGGCAGAACGAGGTCCGTGAGGCACGGCGACACTCGCCACCGGCCGCCTCAGGCCGCTCCCGGGGGCCCGGCTGAAGCCGCAGCCGCCGGCGCTCGGGCGTCCTGCAGGCCCTCAGACGTCTCCTTCCCTGCGTCAAGGCCCTCTCACCCCTGCACTGCCATTCGTGTCCTTACCCCGAGCTCTTCGGTGACGAGAGCGCTCCCTGCGGCGACACGCGGAGATCCAGGGACGCACCAGGGCGCGAGAGGCGGGGGCGGGGCCACGGGCGGGACGAACGCGAACCACGTAGGACGCCGCCGCGACGCACGCAGCAGTGCGCGTGCGCGTCGGGGGCTGTAGGCCGACCGCGGCCCTGAGCAGGAGCCAATATGGCGGCCGAGCGCAAGACGAAGTTGTCCAAGAACCTGCTGCGCATGAAGGTGTGGGGACGCCGGGGAGGCGGGCTGGGCGACAGGGGTAACTGGACTTGCCGACCTGGCCGGCGCCGAGGCGGCGGGCGCACGGGGCCACCGGGGAGGCCACGGAGGTCCTCCGGTTCGGACGTTCATTCATTCACTTAGCGCTTGCTCTGCTTTAGGCCCTGGGAACTGGATCGTAAATCCGGCGGCTTCCCTCTTATAAAGCGCGCGGTTGGCTAGGACAGACACGTACGCAGGCAGGGTGGCGCGGCCCTAAGTGGGGTGATGCTGGAGCGCCGGAACACACTCGGCCCGGGAAGACGCGGCGCTTAGGCAGGAACCGGCCCTTAGGGTAGAAATTGAAGGGTGGGTGAGAGGGTCGGGGCGTGGCCGCATAAGCCGAGGCGGAAGCGAGTTCCGAAGTCTGAGACGCAAAAACCACAGTCTCGTTGTGGCTTCCAAGAACTAAATAAAGGTCATTCACTCTGTTTGGAAGGCAGGTAGCAAAATGAGGGCCTGGAAACGTAGCCAGTGGCCGCAACATGTGAAGAATTCTACGCCAGATTAAGGATTTTTTTCTTTATCTTGTGAACCTGAGGACGCTCTTGAGCAGGGGGAGCAGCGTTTTAGCTGTGCTCCTTACTTTTCAAAGTTACTTACCTGCCCTGTGGTGAATACGTTGTGAAAGACAGACCTGACAAGGGACAAAGTTGCAGTCGGAAAGACCAAGCAAGAAATTCTGATGATCTGGTTGCAATGGCAGTGGGAATGGAGAGAATTGTAACATTTGAGGCGAATGTCAGCCTTAAGCAAAATTGACTTTAGATTCGAAATTAAATCAATTTAACAATCAATGGTTTCAAGGTGGAAGAAAAAGAAAAAGACAAGGGTAGTAAAATGAATACAGGAATTAAAGCAGGGGAAACAACCAGACCTTCAAACTTAAATAATAGCCAAGATTTAGACTTTCTGCTCTGTGTTCAGACAGCTGCTCTAAGGGCTTTGCATATATCAACCCATAAAATTCACATAACTCTGTGAGGTAGGTGTAGTTATTACTCCTCTCTTATAGCTGAAGCACTGAAAGAGAAAAGTAAGTAACTTGCCTAAGGTTACAGAGCTAACAAGTAGTGTAGACAGGACCAAACCCAGGCAGTCTGGCTCCAAATTCCCTTCTCTGACTACTATTCAGTGACTGCTTGTCACCGAAGTCTACTGCCCAGTGTTAGATATCATGCTTAAAGAGTAATTTCCAGAAAAACATAGCAAGGTGTAAATAATGTTTTAAAAAATTGGAGAGTAAATGTTGAATGGGCCAGATTCAAATGGAGGTGAGCTAGGGTGTGACTAGGGATGAACAGGGTGAGTGAAGGTGGAGGATAAATCATATAATTATAATTTCTAAAGTTCTGATTTCATACATATTAGCAAAATTTGAGTTTTTACCCAGCAGAGCCTTCTTTTGACTTCTGGTATATAATCAGAGCAGTGGAGTGGATTGGCAAAGCAGGTACATCCAATGATGCTGCGCACGTAAGATCCAGACCAAAGATCTGACTCAAGACTTAGGAAGGAAGAAGTTAACCTTAAAAAAGTATCAGCCCCTACCCCAGTGGTTGGGAAAGACTCAACAGGATATTAGAAGCAAAGGGGAGACTGGGGGCATGGGGGGCGGGGGAGGTTCTACAGATTTTCTGGTTGGGTTAGCAGCTTAAGTCATTGATGAAAAAGAGCTTTTTGTCAGGAGAGCAGGAGATGGCAGGTACATAGATTGGGTGGTAGGGTGGGGTGTCACGTGAGAATGAATGGAGCCTTAAGTTGCTGTATCCAATGTAGCTGTTCAGCCAGAGCTAAGTAGAGAGTAAGAATGAAAGAGTTGAGGATTTACTACTGACGTGGTTGTTTCAAGTGTACTTGAAATTCTCTGACTCGGTCAGCTGTTGGGGGCTGGAGAGTGACCCTGATGGCAGGTGGAAAGTGAAGGATACGGGTGGTAATTCTGTCGGTGTCATCTTAGCTCTGTTGGACTCTTAAGACAGGAGTTGGTGAACTACTTCTATAGAGAGACGGATGAAAAATGGGCTTACGGGCCAGTCACTGTTGTATCTACCCACTGCTGCCATTGTAGCGCAGAACCAAACGAGCATATCTTTGTTCCAATAAAACTTTATTTACACCAACAGACATCCAGCCTAAGGGACTATAGTTTGTCATACCAGCTCTAGGCCCTCAGTTGTGAGTAAAGCCAAATCGCTAAGCTTTACAGAGTGTTCTTAGATGCTGTGAAGGCAGGAGAATTGGATTGCTACCTAAATCTGGAGTTGCTTGATTTCATATTCACAGGGTGATCTATCCTTTCCATGAGCACAGAACATACATATATAGATACATAGCTATTTCATATACCTACGTGACTAAAAATAGGAGTTGGGCAGGATTGGTGAGTTCTATTACCGAGAATATATGATGAAATGAGGCATCTCAGTTTAGAGGGAACCATCCAAGAAAGAGAGTCTGAAGAAATAAAGCAAGTCTAGACTTATATCCAGAGACCCTTTATTGAACTCTTCCTGTATACGAAGTGCAGCCTGACTACTAGTGATATAAGGTGAATAAGAGATGTGGTCTGTTGTTCAGACTCTCGGTCTTTGGGAGACGCAGAAGCAGCATAATGAACAATAAGCCAGTGCTTACATGGTTCTCAAACATAGAGAAAGGTGCTTTTTTATGGGAACAGGTCGATGAAGAGCTTGGCCAAACAGTCAGGGAAGACCCAAAGGACATGAGCTCTGAGCCTTTACAGGTCGATATTTTGCCAGGTAGAAAATGGAAACATGATGTTGAATAGCAGAAACAGAGAACAGAAGTACAGGATACGCATTCCGGAAACTGCCAGTTCTTTCTGTGGTGAGGATATAGACACAGGTAAAAGGAGCAAAACTACGAAACACTTTAGAATGCAAGCATTTCTTTTACATATATTTAAAATAATGAAAGGGGCGCTTTGCTGGCTCAGTCAGTTGAGTGTCTGACTTTGGCTCAGGTCATGATCTCACGGTTCATGAGTTTGAGCCCTGCCTTGGGCTCTGTGCTGAGAACTCAGAGCCTGGAGCCTGCTTCTGATTCTGTCTCCCTTACTCTGCTCCTCCCCTACTTGCACTCTGAGTTTCTCTCTCTAAAAAATAAAAATTTTAAATTAGTAAAATAATGATGGATTCACAGGAAGTTGCAAAAAATGTACAAGGAAAGCCCATGTACACTTCATTCTCTGTCTTATCTCACTAGAGTATGGTACAAAGCCAGGAAATTGACAGCGGCACAGTACACAGAGCCTATTTGATTTTACCTTTTTACTCGTATGTGTACGTATGTATGTATTTCTACACAGTTTATCACAAGCAGATTTATGTAATTACCACCATATTCAAGATACAAAACTGTTCCAGAGCCCTGAGTTTCACTCAGGCTCTCCCTTTGTAGCCACACCCAGTCTCTTCTATTGTCCCTAAGGTCTGGCAATCATGAGTCTCTTTTCCATATCTATAATTTTGTTATTTCAAAGATGTTATATAAATGTAACCTTTTGAGATTTCCTTTTTTTTCACTCAGCATTATTCACTCGAGATCCATCTAAGTTGTTGAGTATATCAGTAGTTCCTTAGTTTTTTATTACTGAGTAGTATTCCATGCAGTGGATGTACCATAGGACCTAACCATTCACCTGTTGAAGGGTATTTTGGTTGTTTTCGGTTCTTGGCTTTCAATACATAGATAGAGCTGCTGTGAATATTCCTTTATAAGGTTTTGAGTGAACATAAGTTTTCATTTCTCTGAGATAAATGCCTAAGAGGTCAATTGCTGGGTCAATGTGGTAAGTGTGTATTTAGTTCAGTAAGAAACTGTCAAGCTCCTTTCCACAGAGATTGTGCCATTTTATATTCCCACCAGCAATCGTATGAGTGATCTAGTTTCACTATGTCCTCATCAGAACTGGATGTTATCACTGTATTTTATTTGTAAATGTTTTTCAAGTTTCATCATTTCATTTTGTATTCATTGGTAAAATCCTTATGCCTGAAAATGCTTGTGTTTGGGGAGGGTTGGAATGAAGGGAAAAGTACTGTAGAGCTTGGACGAGGGAAAGAAATAGGGGTAAATGGAAACCAGTGAAACTCTAGACCTAACAGCTGGAGTTGGAGGCTCATGGATGTTTTCTAAATTTATTTTTTCCCTTATTAATACTTTACTATTTTGCTGTGATTGACTTCTTCGTGTGTTCACTGGTTCCCCTGAGGAAATGTAGTTACTGTTTATAGTGGGAAGAGACTAGCAGCTGGACTGTGGGTTTCTCTACTGGCCCTTTTTTTTTTTTTACTTTTTTTTTTTTTTTAGAGTATAACTATTTTTTTAACATATGCAATTATTTTCCATCATTTACAATACAGTAGTTACAATGACACTCCAAATGGATAAGCAAAGTAAAAAATCAGAACCCCAACTTCTATTTCATGTAATTAGACTTATACAGAAATTAGAAGGTTAAGTAACAACTAGTTAATCACCTAATTTCACAGCTATCTGAAGTGGCAATCATTAT